>NW_022990741.1:0-7500 GCF_902827175.1 Gymnodraco acuticeps | reverse complement strand
TAATGAACAAGGATTCCCCAAAGGTGGAAACCATATTCCATGGGCTGACAACGCATCTCAAGTATGCAGTGGTTTAGAGTAAGTACATTAACTCAAGCAGGGGTAGACATTAAGGGTAAAAAGCCACTGGCCCTCCGGGCCGGTGGAATTGTATTGTCACTGGTCCCACCATTGTAACCACTGGCCCGGAGCATTCGTCCGAAAAAATCGACTAATAATGAAGAAAATTAACACATTTGTTGCTATAGTAATGTATGCACAAACTACATTACTACTTGTACTACAACATTTGAACAATCAGTTCTTCCTCATTTCCCTCAATTGTTCATATTTGGTTTATTAAAATAATGATATTGTGGTCATTGTTAAAAAATGTCTGCTATTATTATGAGTATTATTATTTGTATAATGCACTTTCTGCCTTCCTGTCATTAGGAGTTAGAAATGTAATGGCTATATATTAGATTAGATTAGATCCTTCATTATCATAAACTGCTGGGACATTTCCCTATAGCCAATACCTTTATATTTTCTACTCTTCACTTACTTGTCAGCATAGGTCGGCATTGATGTACAGAGCCGACAGAAGACCTTGTTTATATTGGCATCATATTGAGAGGTGCAGCCAGTGACGCATCCTAAAACCAGGAAGTAAGCTGCTGGTTCCCTCAGCAAAAAGCAACGGGATTTCTCCACAGGTTTTTGGAAAATAGCTGGAAATAAGGTCTGTGGAAAACAAACCTGTTTGATAAATGCACGTTTTGTTCAGCCGGATAATCTCCACATGTCTACCCTACTTTTATAATTTTCGAATCATAAATCTAATCGATAGATTATAAAAGGGTTTTAGGACGCGTCACTGCACCACTAGAAGCCAACTCCATCGATCAAGCTGAAACTTTCTCTCCCTCTTCTTCTCATGCTCCCTGTCACTCTCCTTTAACTCCTCCGGTGACTTTCTTTTATTTGAAGATAGTTTTTTGCCCGGCGCTTGGCCGGTTACCGCTGGTATTAAAAACATTTTGGCGAATGATTAGGTGGCGCGATAGTCTGTAGTGAAGGAGCGCGCTCACGGGAGCCTGCTCGCGCTGCGCTCCGCAGCAAACAGCTGTTTTCTTTTCACCCAACAACGACAAGCTACTCACGAAACGCTATGTTGTAGCGTTGATAAACGAAACAATTTAACTAAATTGCTAGTCAAAATACCAATACCACAGGAAACATTTTTTTTTAAACAATATTTTTAGTGGCCCGAGCGGGCAAGTGGAAAGTACGTTATGCTGGCCCGGGGTGTCTAAATAGTGCTTCCGGGCCAGCGGGCCATTTATAATGTCGAGCCCAAAAAAAAAAAAAGTACAAATTTGAGGGACTTGTACTTTACTTGAGTATTTCCATTTTTTGCTACTTTGTACTTCTACCCCACTGCAATTCAGAGGTACATGGTAAACTCCACAACATGTATTTAATACATTTAGTTACTTTACAGATCTGGATGAATTCTTTCACACACAGTGACGTCATGAGCTACCCACAATGCAACGCGCGCCATATATATATATATAAATACGCCATTTTCCTGGAGGTGCTAATATCCTGGAGGTGCTAATATAAACAGCTAGCTAACGTTGCCAGGCAGAGCGCACTAGGTTTTTTTTCTGAATTAACGACCGAAGAAATCGCTGCATGTCTTCGGATTACATCTCTGGACTTGAGGGGTGTGCTCTAGGTCGTTACCAGCGTAAACTATAGCTGTGTGGGTTGTCGGATTGCCTTTACAGACTGCCTGCAGATGTATGGAAAAACGACTCTCGAAAGTGCCCGTCAGTCGATTTTGGCAGCATCTACGTCTATCTTCTGGAAACACCAGGTGAATACCCCACTTGTCACAATAATATTATCATGCCAATGCATATATGTGGTATTTTAGAGTTGACTATATTGATTAAGGCAATAGACTATGATATTCTGCTTGCACCTCGCGTGAAATGGCGGATACCGGAAGTACGGTGTCGCCCTCGGCCCAAAACCCGTATGTGTGTGTGTGAAAGAATGATGTGAAATATAATCAAGTCTTAAATCAGACTTTAGTTCCACCTGGAGTAAATCCACAAGCCACCCTGCAGTATACAAAGTCATTCAAACTAGCTGCACCTTTACCAGCTTTGAGAACACTTTAATGATCAATCATTATAAAACATCTCATATATATTATTCTGAAATTGACCAATCTGCACAATGAGTACTTTTACTTTTGGTACTTTAAATATACTTTGATGCTAATGCTTTTGTACTTTTACATGAGTCACATTTTGAATGCAGGACTTTTACTTGTTCCAGAGTATTCCTACACTCTAGTACTTCTACTTAGAGTTAGGTACAACATCTGAGTACTTCTTCCACCTCCCCAGCTATACATGATGCATTATTTCTGTTGAAGTTAGTGAAACGCTTCCTCACCAGCACACTGCAGGGTCGTCGCTATCTCCTTCTCCACCTCCTCCAGAGCTCTGAGCCGCTCGTTCGCCATGAGCAGACGGGAAACAACCAGCAGCTCTCAGAGAACACCTTCTACTCCCACACAGTCAAACTTCACCCTGTGGACAGGAATCAATCTAAAACTGCTCGACTGACTGAAACCTGAGCACAAGCGACTAAAGCGGCACATCAACAAAGAATGCGACGCCACTCAGTCGCACAGTTGTGACGTCCGTTTATCACAGAGGCAAGATGGCTACATCGGCTTGGATGCGTGGCCCCTCTGCTATGCGACTAACGGAGGGTTTGGTATCGGTTCTGAAGGAACAGCGTCCCGAATATCTACCCACTTTGTTGGCAAACTACAGAGAGCATGGCGTGTTTCAGACCCAGGTACAACCCGCCCCGGGGAAGCACGTTAGCTTGGAAGCTAGTTAGCCGCTGTGCTACTCTGCTGCACGCTGTGTTGTTCCCTGACATGTGTAACTGCAGAAGAGCTGTGGCTGATAACTAATCAACTTTCATCAATAATAGTAGTGTCGCGTGTATTTTAAACTCCTGTGTTTCCCTTTCAGGGCGCGAGCGCTGTTGGTGGTCTCGTGGGTTTCAGCAATGCCAAACTGGGCTCGAGCAAAACCAGGTGAGAAGAAGTCAATTTGATTTATACAGTTTTTGTTTTCTTACAACAAAGTTAAATTACATTATGGTCAAATTTAAAGATAAAAAAGTCCTGTTTCTTGTCAGTTGTCATAATATTTCGGCCTTCACTAAACATGTGACATCAAAGATATGGTGTTAATGTCATTGCATCATTTATTTTTGTGTATTTAGGCAGAGGTGGAAAAAATACTTAGATATTGTGCTTGAGTTAAAGTACCAGAGTGTAGGAATACTCTGTGAAAAGTCGTGCAATCAAGGAATGGCATCAAAATATAGTTAAAGTAGTCATTGTACACATTGGTCCATTTCAGAATAATATATGTTTTATAATTAAAGTGTTATCAAAGCTGGTAAAGGTGCAGCTAGTTTGAATGACTTTGTATACTGCAGGGTAGCTTGTGGATTTACTCCAGGTGGAACTAAAGTCTGATTTAACACTTGATTATATTTCACATCATTCATCCACATCTGTGAAGTAACTAAAGGTATTTAATAAATGTACTTATTTACTTAACCTCAATGCAAAGCACATTACTTACAACAAAGTTAAATTACATTATGGTCAAAATAAATATATAAAAGTCCTGTTTCTTGTCAGCTGTCATAATATTTCAGCCTTCAGTAAACATGTGACACCAAAGATAATGTGTTAATGTCATTGCATCATTTTTGTGTATTTTGGAATTATATTAATGGTATGGACGTAATCATCATAATAATAATACTACTAGATCATACTTTCAATATATAATGTCTCATTGTTTTGAGATACTAATGAAATATTTTGATATAGTTTCCCCCTTTTTCTGTAGATACTAACTTATTTTAATGAACGTTTTGTTTTATTTTGAAATGTAATTCTAAACTGCGATTAACAAGATGGAAGTTTAAGTGTCATTATAGAGACATAATTGTGTGTGTGTGTGTGTAGGTTTGAGGGGCTGTGCCTGCTCTCCATGCTGGTCAAAGACAGCTCCAGTGATCTGTTCCAGCAGCACTGTGTCTCCTGGCTGCGCTCCCTGCAGCAGGTCATCCAGGTAGGATACACATACAGGCACACACATCGGCTGTCATGGTAACTACATAACTGACTTGCTGTATCGATATGGACATGACCTCGAACAATTGTATGCTATTTTCTTATTGTACCGTATAAGGACATGACTTAGATAGTTTTTGTATTATCGGCTTGTCATACAATATTTGTATGCACACCTTAAAGAGCCTGTGACACGAGTTTACCCCATCATCCAAACCCATCAATTTGAGTAAATATTGTCCCCTTGAAAACCGTTACTGAACTGATTTTGGATATTTGTACTTTGATAACCATTAATCTGCCCTTCAATGTTGACCATTTTCTGGATCTTCTCAGGGATTCTTCAAGTCCCGCCAAATTATGTGTGGCGTCATTGCGGGCACAGCGCTCCAGCTGCACCGTTCAGGATCCCAGCATCTGCATGTAAACGCACGATGGCGCACACAGCAGCAAGCTCAGACAGCGATGACAGTTTCATTTTGAACGTGTCTGAGAGCTCATACAAGGCTGAAGGATCGGTTTATGTTGTATCTGTTAGAAGTTTAGGAATTAGGTGCGTCAATATGGGCGATCATACGGTCATGTTGCCAGTGGTGGAATGGGACTAAAAATCATCCCGGGACTCTCGACCGGCCCACTTCGGTACCGCTAGTAATTTGTCAACTGGGGGAGTGGGGGATGTCAGGGGCGGCGGGTGCTGTAGATAGTAAATGTAAATATGTAAATATTTGTGTCACTTAGTGCTGTAGCGACGCGTCGACAATGTCGACGCGTCGACTTCAAAATATCGTCAACGACATATTTCCCCGTCGATGCGTCGCTACACACACGTGGGTCACCCAAAGCAACAAGCAGTTCGCAATCGCACTTCAAACACAATGGAGACTGAAACGGCTACCACCTCCTCCTCACAGGATTGCGCACGAAGCCCCCAAACGAAAACATCTCGCCCTAGGTCTTCAAAAGCATGGGAATATTTTAAAGTTAGTCCAAAACGCAAAGATATTTATATATTTATATCTCACTGAAACTGCTGCATAGCCTAGCAGAAGCAGCAGCTAGCTGTGGTGGCTACCATTAGCAGCTAGCATTTGCTCTCCGATTTTTACATAAAATGGAATTATGGATTATAAATTCAATCATTTTTTATACATAGACGTTAAAAACCTATGGATTAACCGATTCAGCCGCGTTTTTTCTCATTTTAATGCCATTGAACACGTCTTTTGATCAGATTACGGTGGTGAGACGATCTCCCGAGAAGCTCTGTGAAGGTACGTGTTGTGATGACTGTATTTGCTTCCCCTGTCGCGAGTCCGGATCACTCAGTGATGATACTATATACCTACATAATCTGTGGAGTCTCAGCTTTAATCGGATATATTGTATGTGCAGCTACGATAAGTAATAAGGGTACTTTTATCTTGAGTTCTGTGCCAATGTCCGTTAGCATTTTTCGCTCAGGGGTCATTTAGATGCTTCTTATGAGACTTGTGTTTTGTTTTGGTAAACATGGTTTGTATCGTCAGTTAGCTGAGATTATTTCCGTTAATCTGGTATAACACATTAATAGGTTCTTAAATATTAAGATCCCCTGAGACACAGTATCGTGAAAAAAATTTTTTTTACATTACGTTTTTTATGAATTGAACAACAGAAAAATAATCGTTAGATTAGTCGACTAATCGATCAAATAATCGCCCGATTAATCGTTTTCAAAATAATCGTTTCCCCCCAGCACTAGTGTCACTGCATCCTCGTAAAATACAAATGCAATGTCTGTGTCTTTGACATTAGCGCTGCTAGCCACCTGTGCCCTGTACTACGAAGCCAGTTCAACAGACCCTGGATATGTTTGAGTAACAAACAAACTAACAAACGAGATCTCGCTAAGCGGTCCTACGACGCTGGTTATCAACTCGGTAAATCAAGCCAGGGTTTCTCTCACCAGCTGAGAGCGCGTTCACGTCTAAGACACGAGTGGATCTGACTTTAATTACATTTGACTCGAGTGTTTCGTCAACATAATGTGTTGCTTAAAATAATACTTCTGCATACAGTATGTGACACTGTAAGTGTTGCACGGCCAGACACGGCAGATAAGGAAATATATGATATATTATGATATTATATGATCGATGATCTGATTGATGATGTAATATGAATGATAAGTGCGACACGTCGGCGTCTTCTCTGCATACGGCAGTTTAAACTGTATTTCCTTTATCCTGTAATATGACTTGAGAGATTTAAACTCCGCACACTGAGTTGATCTCTTTTCTATAGACGCCGGAGGCGGGCAGCGTCAGGTAAAAAAAAGTTATTTAGCCTTCCCAAACCTGAGCCTCACGCGCCGCCTATGGGGGATGTGCTAGTGATTTATCCGACCGGCCCACTTCGGTACCGGCCCATCGGGATTCGTCCCGATGGCCAGTCCGCCACTGCACCCAGCCCAGCCCACGTAAACTGTCAACGGGGGGAGCCTCGCTGCGGGGAAACGGTGGACCTAGTGTCCCGATCGGAGTGGGAATAATAATAATAATCCGTGCATTTTATCCATTAATTTCCCCAACATTGTGGTGAAAAAAACACACGTTTAATCCATGTTGGTGTACTACAACTACAACAAGCATCGGTTTGTTTTCTCATCAGGAAATGCAGACCGGCACAAACAAACGATTTTTAATCCTCATCCTCACGATCATTTAATCTATCATATGTTCGCCGAATTGACATGAAAGCACTAATAAATGTAGTTTCATCCACTTGAGTTTACAACTACAAAAATAATCGATTTGTTTTTATATCACATCCTACGGGAGGAAATTCAGCAGCTCTCACTACCGATTTTTAATCCTAATGTAATCATCATCTTCACCACGATCATTTATGTTTATGTTCACCGAATTGACATGAAAGCACTGACAAATATGAATATACTGTAGTCAACTTCATTAAAACGTTATTAACGTGCCTAAACTCAGTAATTCACCATTTCTACGCATGACAACACACTTTGTCCGTGTTTGGCTCTCTCGCCGCACAGTGAAGCGTTCCCGCATTGACGTCACTTCCGGCTTCCCCCAAAACTGCAAAATGAGTCGAAGGAATTTCCCCACGATGTTCGAAATTATTGATATTTAACGGAACGGTATCGCATTTTATTTTTTTTAAACTAACGGTTCGAGATGACTAGTAGCCCAATATTTCATTGCACAACAGTTGTTGGGATGCTGTCACAGGCTCTTTAATGTATAACAATTATTTACAAAATATGTCTCTATAAACACACCATCCCCGAGAAGACATAACCTTGATAAGTTTTA
>NW_022990740.1:0-39171 GCF_902827175.1 Gymnodraco acuticeps | reverse complement strand
ACACACACACACCACACACACACACACACACACACACACACACACACACACACACACACACACCACACACACACACCCCCACCACACCACTAAATGCTGAAGCTAGTATAAAAGTGGCTAAAGATGCAGCATTTCTCATAGTCATTGTTTTTAAAGAAAGACGCATTGTGTGTGTGGAAATTAATGGAAAGAACGCCCCCACATTTCACAGCAATACAAAGATGATACATTATTTTCCCTAGTTAATGAGGTTTTAATAGTTTTATTACACACGGCATCTATTGCACGTCTATCCGTCCTGGGAGAGGGATCCCTCTGTTGCTCTCCCTGAGGTTTCTTGACATTGGAAATAATAATTTGTTGCCGTTATCCTCCACATCTACATTGTGCTCAAATTAGGCAACTATCATGAAGTCAGCAAGCACAAAACCCTCCCTCACGTCTCAAAAGCATAAAAACTATGCATGGCATCTAAAATAAGATCAAATAAGATATACTTCATTAATCACAAGTGTTTTCATTGCAGAAAAGTACAAAATAAAACAATTATATAATATAACATCTCAAAGTAGAAGATAAAACCGCTGTCAGTATGTTATTATAGCCATACTGAATCATGTACACACATTGTTTCAAACACACACAGAGACCTGTGTGTGACTAACTTGTCCGACAATGTGTGCACGTGTACACCTCAATGTGGCAGTAGCTGTTAAAAAATAGGATGTGCTCCTAATTGTCATGCTCGTTATCTCAAATGCAATTTACGGCAAGCCACATCCTCCTGACCTTTATATAGCACTGGCCTTATTACGGAGATCAGCGGATCCAATCTATTTCTCACAACTCAATTTAGTCTGCCTGGCATCAAGGCTCTCTGAGACTTCAAACACTCCAGATTTGACGGGAAAAACTGGAGTGGAAAAAAAATACAATGAATTGGGAGAAGAAGAAAAAATGCAGAAACATGTGCATCACAAGGTCCCCGGATGGAAAACAGATTGTGTTACCACCTTTGATTTATTATTCTCTGAATTACTGAATGAATCACGAGCTAGAGATACATTTACAAGTACTGAGAGCAAGTGAGTGTGTGAGAATGGGTGTTATTAAGAAGGGGGGCTTCTTAAGAGGAGAGGGACAGAGAGAGGAGGACGCTGTAAGAGTGAGGGAGTCAAAGATGAAGGAAGAGGAGGAGACAGAGAAACCAGGGTCACATGACTAGACAGAAAGAGAGATGAGGGGATAATGAGAAGGCCGGCAGGAAGTGAGGAAAAGAAATAAGGAGAAGGGGGAGAGGAGAGGAGGAAAGGAGGAGGGGCCAGGTTGGTGGATGAAGGTCCAGGTGGCAAAACTGAAGGGGAACAGAGACCAAAGGATCTCAGCTGTGCCCGGGCAGTAATCATAGCAACAGGAAGCCCTGCCCTGCGCTGGCAAGCTGCGACTAGTTCACACACGCAAAGACACTATAAACACACACTCACAGCCTACCCAAATATACTCTTACACCAGGGTGGAAAAGTGTACCTGAATATCAAAGTGCAAGAACAAATATGAATGGATTGAAATTCATTCGTGTTGAAAGCTACAGGTTTAACAAAAACATGTATTTATACAGATGGTAACGGATAGAGAGGATATGGGGCATTCAGGACGTAACATTTCATATGAATACACATATGAAGCGGAGAGGTGGTGCTGAAGGATGTTATTCTGGGATATCGGATTGCAAACTTTTATGTAGTTAAAGCCAGACAATGAAGTTTAAAGTTAAACGAACTATTTCAAACACAGTGCAAAGTCCAAGCAGCATGCAACGCCCAAGATAGCTATATTAAAGTCTACATTATCAATTATGAATCCATCTTCCATCATTCCACCCATAAGCAGCAAGCCGCTTTTATGCTGTTATCAAATGAAACAAAAGAGTAAATATATAACAAAAGATTGTGAATATTGTTATTGACAGGCAAAACGGCAGTTAACGTGAAAGTGACACCATGTGACCTCTTTCCATCCCTTTCAGCTGGGGGTTTACACTTCAGTGCAACACGCTGCTTTACCACCCTGATGACAGCAACATGTAGATACGAATGCTTAACTCAATGATTTAGGTATGCCTGATTGATCAGCTAGATAAAAGAAGATCTAATGTCTTTTTTGATGTATGACTTCTACATGAAAAAAGATGTGCAGCAGTTGCAGGGAAGGGATTGGCCGAGTCTCAGTGTTCCTGTTTGTGTGAAGTGAGATGTGAAACAGCTTTGAAAATGAACAGAGCAGAAAGCGAGACACGCACAGCTTACATAATTGAAGAACATATTGTGAAGGAGGAAGTAGCGTAGAAACATGAGATAACCCCCGGCCTTAACGTCTCATAGCCAGAAGATAGCATCAGCTGATTGAGGGTAAAACAGGAGAGGGCGAGCTCCAGTCTATTACAATAAGAAACCATCAAAAGGACACATTGATAGTTTGAAATGCTTACAGCAGGTATCACATAGACATGTTTATTTGTGTAAAACCTTAAATTATGAATATACTAACAGTACATAAACAAAGCTACCGAGACTTTATAATGAGTCTCGGTTTAATATGAATAAACATTATTTTCAACTGCATCTTGAAACTTATTTTCTGTGTACTAGTGAATCCTTTTTTTATATATTGCAGTATTGCATACCGTGTAGGAGATATACTAATGGGTGTATAGGTTTTTGTTGGAGTATTCTCTAGCTCTACTTTCCCACAACAATACAGGCTCCAACACAATGTGCTATTCTGGAGACCTGGCCGCTTTCTGGTCATTTCCTGTCGTCTGGGAACGGAGAGAGGGAGGCAGGTTGGGAAAGGAACACAACTAAAAGGCTGTATATGTGATAACACAGGACATCACGCTAAAAAGGTTTGAATGTAGAAAACCAACTGTATTCTGGAGAATCAAAAACACTTTCACCGAAAAACAAATCCCTTAAAGAAAACAGTAAATATGATGATTATGTCTCCAGTCTGAACTCCACACTAACAAGCATCCTTCCAGCTGTCCGGCATCCTACCAATGACTAATACAAAACATCTCTGCTCAGTCTATCATTAGCTGGCAGACAGACCTTGGCATGTCAAGAAAATACTCAAATATAGGGCTCCCACAGACATAATGACAGGCAAGCAAATAAAAAGAGAAGTCAAGTTTGCCTTTGGCTGCCTGGATAGACGTGATGTGTGAGGAGGAGGGGGGGGGGGGACTAGTCATTGTCTGTAGACGGCACTGCTACTATCTGAGGGCTGCAGCCTGCAGCTGACTTTCATTACTGATTGTTCTCCAGAAAAAAGATCTTTATAATGTGTTGTTTTGTTGGACCAATAGTTAGGGCTGTGCATCTTCACTGGTCTCACGAATCGGTTATCCTGTCAACGATTCAATTCAATTCGATATCACGATGCATCACGATTCATACCAATGCGTTGCATCCTCAATTTTCTATATTACTGCACATGGCTTATTTTTCATCAATGCATACATGCAGTAAATACATATGCACTTTCTTTTTATTATTTAGAAAGTGCTTCAGAAATCAATAACATAAATGTCTTGACATTAATTTATAAACCAAAATAAATGAATTGTATAGGTCTAGCCTCCGTGTGTGAAATTGTTCCATCCTCAAAAAAACAAAAAATAATGCTTCTGCAGTCTAGCTGCAGCTTCTAGCAACAGTTAAAAAAAGGACACTGAATGTCCTGAATGTGGCATCACACACAGGACTTGAGTCTGAACACATCAGACAACAGGAGTATTTACAATGGCATATACAAACAAAAATACTGCATGTGGGTGCACACTTACATTCTCTGTCTTACTGTTACATAAATCCCATGAATGTATGAGATTAAGTTAGCTTCATTATATCTCAGTGATTAAGTGAATAATAAAGTTTCTATCGGGCCACTATCAGCCTGTCACTCATTATTTTCAGGGAGGGGGGCGGGGCTTGGAGGAACGGAGAGGAGACGGTGATCGCGGAAGCTTTTTTCCTCCTGCCTTCACAAACTTTACACACGTATATCCAGTGCTGGAATTGGGCCGGTACTCACCGGTACGCAGTACCGGCACTTCTGGTTCTGACCCATGGAGTACCGGCACTTCTTGCTCAGTACCGGCATGCTGGCGGTACTCCGGTACTCATGCACCGTGCCAGTACTCAACACTCTCCCGCCGTTCTTATTATACATCCATATATATATATACAGCCGCCCGGTACTCAGTAGATGCGTCATGAGGTGCCGAACGGACATTCTCATCGCTCTAACCGCCAGTAGCGTGGCGTGGGGAAAAATGTAGGGGAAGCCCATTTTTTGGGTCGGGGGGCGGTCAATAACGTAACCAGATGAGTGATTACAGCGCCCGGTATCATTTGACACACATTTGTATCACACAGATGCAGGACTTGCACACGCCTGTTATCTAACCGACAGGTCCGCTCTCCAGATGAAACTCTCTCCTTATTAATTTAAGCATTTTACTTATTAATGTATGCAGACAATCACACAATCTATGTGATTTTTGGATTTACCGTGCCTCTCAATTGCCCATGGCAGGTTGGAAAGGTCGATGAATCCTGAAGTTGCCCAAGGATTGTTCAGGGAGCACGAATCCTTGTCAAAAAGAAGACATGGCCAGCCAAATAGACGCTGAAGTTTAGCGCTTCCAGTTAGCCACTCCGTGCGGACATAATTGTCCTCATTGAACGTCCGTTTCCCTCCCTTTTTCCTCTGTGTACACACAGCTCGAGTGCGGGGCATTGACCTGTCATCTGATTTAATTTTTAGTTGCTGCTGTAGCGGAAGTTTAGTAAAGTTATGTTTGATTAAGTACGCCAAATCTCCACCCTCCATAATGCTTCATTTGCTTGATAATTTCTAACGGCGGTGATGACAGTTACAGTATTAAAACTGATGTTGATGTGATTTGATTGGATGGCAGTGTCCAATCAAATCGCCAGCCGCCAGCCGCCTCTGAAGGGAAGCAAGAGGCGGCTAGCTTCCCTTGGCATGGCCCTGACCAATCACAGGTTGGCAGGGGCATCACGTGGGCCTCATCTGATTGGTCAATCCCTCCATTTTTTTTCACCAAAGGAAGCCAGATTCGGCTGGCCTCCTCTCACAACAGTGAGTGCAATCTACTGTTTCACCATAACATCTAGAGGGGCGCTGTTTCACTCTTTGTAAAATACTCAATGAGAATGGGGGAGAGACGGGCCGGCAGCAACACACAGCAAAGGAGAATGATCGAAACAAAACAAAGTGTTTTTATTTATTTATTTAAATGATAACTACAATCCGAAAAAACAGGGGAAGCCTGGCTTCCCTTGGCCTCCAGGAGAAAACGCCACTGCTAACCGCTGGAGTTTCACAGCGGCTGTCAGCTGTTTACTCCTGTCATTCAAACAGAACGTGCTGGAGAGGGGGCGGGGCTTATCTTCTCCATGTAAATACTGTGGTGGAAACGACTATGTCAAAATTAACCTATTTGACAGTGATTTAATAGTAATACACGTTTCAAAATAATAATAATAATAATAATGCCGAAGTAACAACATACTGAAAACTGTTTAGTAAAACCATGTTTTAATGCTTTACAATTTACATACCTAGATGCACGTGTGTTGTGTTTATGCAGTGCAACTCCCACCCAGTGGGTGGCTATGTAGAGTGATAGAACAGAGCAGGCACGCCCCCGAGAGAAGGAAAGCAAGTCACGTCACAAATTAGCATTTCTAAAATGTTAGCGTGGATTAATAAAAGTGCAAAAAGACAGCGGTTGTCGCCGGAAGAATTTTCAAATACAGAGAATGCTGTGCCCGTGTTGGAAATTGTGTCTGATGGGGAGCTTTCTTTGGTTGATCCTCTTGCTCCAAGTTCTAGTGCATTAGCATTAGCACTAGCTCCGCCGCCTCCTCCAGAGCCTCTAACGTTAGCTGCTGCTGGCTCAACTGCCACCACCAACACCGGGCAAAGCGATGCACCTGACTGCTGGACAACGGACCAGGTGCAATATTTTTGCAAAGACCAATGCATGGCTCCTTCTTAAAGATAAGAAGCTAGGATGTCGGATATGCAGAGATGTCAAATCTTTGGGAATACACACTGGACAAGGACTGAAACTGTCAACTGAATGGGGTGAGTGTGCAGTGTCTCATTTCGGTGTTGACAAGGGCAAACAACAAGCTAGCCTGAGAAAAAAAATCAAAGAACATAAAGAATCACAAGCCCATGTAAAAGCTGCTGACATCCTTACATCTGCTTCACGTGAAACTATTCAACATCAATTGCAGTCTATGCATAAATCTGAATTAGACACCACTATCAGAGTTTTTTCGAACGGCATATAAAATTGGCAAACATAGCCGGCCATTCACAGACATGCCAATTGATTTGAATGTACAGAAACTGAATGGGCTGAACGTGGGCAGGGTTTTGCACTCCAATAAAACCTGTGGCGAAATCATCGACCACATAGCTCATGAGCTGAAGAAAAAAAATGGCAAAAGACATTACAGAAAACCAAAGAAAACTCTGTGTTTTGGTCGATGAATCTACCACTATTAGTGGTAAAAACGGTGCTTGTTGTGTGTCTACGCTCAGCATTAGCTGATGCTGAGCCCGAAACGTTTTTTTTGGGAGCTGATCGAGTTGGATGGAACAACGGCTGATGACATCACAAAGGCGTTAATGGAGTGTCTTGGAAGAGGTTTTAACGAGGACTTTTTAGGTCAGTGTTTCGTTTCTTTTGCATGTGATGGGGCTTCAGTCATGCTAGGGAAGAAGAACAGGCGTTGCTACCCAGTTGTGTAGTAAATTCCCAAGCCTGTTTGTGTGGCACTGCTCCAATCATCGTCTAGAGCTGGCAGTTGGGGATGTGGTCAAGGAGGTCTCAGGGCTCAATCATTTCCAGATCTTTTTTGACAAACTCTATTCCTTGTTCCATGCCTCCCCCAAAAATCAGAGGCAGTTAGCGCAGTGTGCGCAAGCAGTCGGACAGCGTCTCCTGGTGATAGGGCGTGTTTTGTCCATTCCGCTGGGTGGCTTCAAGTGAAAGGAGCGTCAGAGCAGTCTGGGAAAACTACCGAGTGCTTCATGATCACTTCACAAATGCTACAAACGACACGAGCAGGGATTCCAGAGACAGAGCAAAGTACAAGGGCCTGGATGATGTGCTCACATCTGCAACGTTTGTCAGCAATCTGGGACTGATGTACGATGCGCTCACAGAGCTCAGCGACCTCTCTCGGCAACTCCAAAAAAGAGAGATGACACTGCCTACAGCAGATAGGCTCTTAACTCGAGAAATACGAGTTTTTGAATCCATGGTCACCATGCCTGGCCCACACATGACTACAGTTCATACAGCTCTAGCTGAGAAGTCCTTCAAGGGTGTTGCCCTGCGTGAGAATGGCAGGCTTGTACAGATTCATGCAGGTCAGTTTTTCCGCAGTATGGTAGAGAATCTGAGACACAGAATGACTTCCACAACCTCCTCTCATGTCAGCACAAGAGAAATCCCATTACATGGCCGGGAGGCCCGGGAAAATCAGCTAATCCAGGACATGAAAGTTATCCATCCTGGAAGTTGGCCTGAAGAGGAGTTAGACGTACAGTATGGGGACGTAGAGGTGCTACGTTTGTGCGAAGTGCTGAAAGTGGACAGAAGAGAGACTGTTCAGGGCTTTCGCGAATACAAGGAAACCAGGGCATCCCGTACACCTGCTGCCATGGAGCCTCTACTGAAAGCAGTCCGAACCATCGCTGTCTCCACTAGTGAGTGTGAGCGGGCATTCAGCTGCATGAACGATATCCTTACTGCAAAAAGGAATGCTCTCTCTGTCAGCCGACTGTCCAGGCCTGGTTTTCATTAAATGTAATGGACCATCACTAGGACAGTTCAATCCGGAACAGTATGTGAGGTCCTGGCTGGCAAAGGGAAGGAGAAGTGCTGATGAAAGAGCCTGTCCAGCTCCAGCCCCTGATACTGATGTCCCCAAGGCCTTCTGGAGCCTTTTCTAACAATGTGAAGTATATTGCAAAGCAGCTCACCCAGTGAGAAGACTTTTGGCATAATGTGCCAATTTGTACAGATCCTGGAGATAGAAGGACTTCAGACCAACCAGGGAGTTATCTGATCAGCTTGGTGTTCAATGTAACTCTTTACCATGGCTCAGACTTTGTTACTTGCAGTTACAGTTTCTCATTTTAGATTGTGCAAATTTTGCATTTGTTTTTACATGTTCTTTGTTCATGCTCTTTATCATTTTTCTGAGTTGGAAAGTTAGATTGCATCATAGTTTACTTTATACATATTTGTATTCTTCAGTGGTGAAGTATATTGCAAAGCAGCTCAGCCATGTGAGAAGACTTTTGGCACTTTTTCGTTTTTCGTTTTCTGAGTTGGAAAGTTAGATTGCATTCAAAATGTACAGAAATACTTAATTTTGTTAAAGCTTTTTATAAAAAATGCTTCTGACCAGAGCTTTGTTTCCTTGTCATTAAATGTTGAACACCACCAGAGGGGCTCTCACCTGAAAGGTCTCTGCTTCATGTGTCTTCAGCAGAAGATCTAGACTTTGATTGCTATATTTTCAGTTAATATTGACCTTACTGAGCTTTAGCCATATCCGCTGCCTATCATAAAAAAATGTTAAGTACAGTGAACCTTTCTAAAATATACAGTAGTAAAGAGACAAACCCACTAGCATTATAGTAGCCAAATTCTTGTTTGTGGGCTGTATATATAAAATTGACTTGAAAAAGTTGCTGATTTTAGAGTACTGGCACCTTTTTCATTCCAATTCAAGCACTGCGTATATCGTCTGAAAATTGCTAGAGGACATTCATACTCTGCAATCCAAGACTTAATTAAATCCACCAAAAACCTGACCTGATTGTATCGCGATTATTTTTGAAAAACATAAATCCCTATGTCTCTGAGCCGCAGCGACACGGAGTGATTCAGAGCGGGTCCTTCTGCTGTTGGTTCTGGACTGGTGTTCTTGTGTTGGTGGATAAAGCAGACTGCTCCGTGTTTGGTGTTGCTGTGCCGCTGTCACGTCTGTTTCCTGATCTCTGCGTCACCGACCGATTTGATATTAAAGTGACGTTATAGTAAAGCCGCGGCCGGAAAATCAGGAAGCAACGTTACTACGCTATAATCGATTATGTTCTGTCACTGCATCTATGCAGAATCATCCACGTCCGCATCGCGATGCATCGTAGAAACGATTATTTTCAACACTCCTACCAATAGTGCAAACCCCAGATATATGCCATTAACAAAATGATATAAAAAGAGAAACTATAAGTAAATCATCCAACAACACATTTAATGTTGAGTTGTTGTTTCAGCTCTATAAATAATATATATATGTTTGTGTTGGCATTCAATAGTCATTATAGGGTGAACAGGTGAAACTGAATCTTAATATACCATTCCTTAAGTTAAAATAGCAAATGCTGATTCAAAAAATGTCACAAATTTAGATTTCTGAAATCAATTAGTTCATCTATTAGGACTTCTGCAATGCATTTACGTAATGTGAATATTGCGACGCACACAAGGTATTTTACCATATACTTTGCACACTGTTAAAATATAAAAACGGGATACTTTAAGCGCTGGCTAAATAAACAGAGAGTGACTGTGGTTATTACAGAACATGAAATACTTATTCACTGAAAAGCTAAACAGTTTGAGTGTTTCTCGGCTACAAAGCCACCGACAGCTGACCTCAACTTCTCACTGGAACCCATACACAGCCTCCGTTTCTGAAAAGCTGGAAACAACAATCCATCATTCACAACTTGGTGCTGACAAATCAATACAATTCAGCCAATTCAAGTATTCAACGCTCAAATGTTCCAGCCGGGGAGAGCACGACAGAAATCTCTGGCTGAAATCCACCGGCACTTTGTGAATGAGTCATCAGTACTCAATTCTGATTCATTGTGAAGAAGCACGATAGTATTTCTGTGAGATAATCAATGTTGTATGTGTATTAGGGCTGAACAATTAATCGATTTTAAATCGAAATCGCGATTTTAAATGATGCGATTATGAAATCGCAGAGCCTGCAATTATTTTTAAAACTTCTTTTTTTTTTTTTTTTAAATAAATAAAATGTTTTCTTTTTGTGTGTCAGTCATCCACACCAATCAGAAGTGCTGTGCTCCACATGTACCAGCCATTGTAAACCAATCAGAAGTGGCCCATGATAGAAGGTGATAGACAGATTGATCCAATCACCTGCCAAGTGCTTCTGAAAGTGCCTGCCCTTTCCAAATGGCTTCCAATGGAGCTTTCCTAGATGGTTTGGTGAAACAAACCATCTGAGTCAGGTCAGTAATGCTCCATCACATGTTTCTATTACAGGGTGAATCTTAAACTGAAGCTTGACTTTAAAGCAACCCAACGGAAGTTTCATATAAGTTTAGTTCTTTCACTCGTAGCTCGGGCTGCGGGGGGTGCTAGAGACGGGAGCATGTTGATGCGACCTTCCTATAGCCGGAGTTATGGCCGCATTTTACAATAAACTTCCGTTGGGTCGTGAATCGCAATCGCAATATCTGTCAGAAAAATTGCAATTAGATTATTTCCCCAAATCGTGCAGCCCTAATGTGTGTATATATATATATATATATATATATATATATATATATATATATATATATATATATGTGTGTGTGTGTGTGTGTGTGTGTGTGTGTGTGTGTGTTGTCAATTTGATCGGCTGTGAATCATCTGCAAACATCTGACTTCCTAGAAGGCTAATTCAAGAGTTATAAACTGTTACCCATTGAGACTTATCAGGAGGCCGTTGAGTTCCAGTTTCACAGAAAAACCTCACATGAATCTTGTTTAGTGATTTATTCTCTGTGCTAGTGTTGGGAATAAACTAATTAGACATGATGCAAATGTAACACATTGCGTGACAATGTGTTCCTTCTTTCAGTTCAACTTAGACATGACTGCTAAACACACAAACGGAGGAACCAACACAAAGAAGTATTGTGTGTGTGCCAGGTGTTTTTTTGTTATGTCTTGTAAATTGTTTAGCGATCTAAGTTTTTCATACATTACATAATTACTGCCTAGTTGTGTATATGTTAGGACAATAAACCTTTGAATCTTGAATCGTATGTACGGCTGCAACTTAAAATCGTCATTGATCAATCTGCTGATTGTTATCATTTGATTTGAGTAATAGTTTTTAAATGTTTCTCAGAGGCCATATTGCTGTCTTCATTCAACTTGTTTTGTCAATAGGCAAAAGGTTTTTTTGACAAAGAAAAGCAATAAATCCTTACATCTCTGCGAGGCTGAAACCACATAGGATTTGGCATATTGCTTGAAACAGTCCATTAACCTGAGAACTGGGAAAACTTCTCAGGACTAAAAAGCAAACATTCAGGGAGTGTTTCTTTTCTAAAGATGACAAAAGCAGAACTCTTGACCCCATTTTGCTTCCTCACTGTGTACACACAAACACAAACCCACACCTATGAAGGTATTGCAAATGCAGAGCCTTAAAGCACATGTTTTAAACAGCATTTTCATTCTGTTGCCATTTATCGGGCCTATAATCAACATTCTTCCAACAACAAGAACAGGAGCGCATTGGGGTAAACACACGCAAATACACACTGTCTGTAATTATTGCTGCTTTGGAAAAGACACTTAATAACTCCTCACTAGTGTATGCATCATGTGTTCGTGTCCCGGTTAAGATTTTCAAGCTAAGCTGTTTGGGTGGCCAAGTGCTACGTGACTGTTGACACAAGAAAACTGCTTTCTTGTTCTGCCATTTTCTGCTCTAATAAGTGTCTTCCGTCTGTCTTTGTTGGAATCCTACTCCTGTCTACAATCAGCCAATCTATCTCCAACGGTTTCCCTCTCATTCTCCTTCTCTGCCCCCCCAACTCCCCACAGGGCGGCTGTGGGTCAGCCCTCTCTCGTGGTCTCATCACTGGATTTCTTGGAACCCCTGAGGGAAGCAGGAGCGCTGGCATCCGATATAATCTCAGTTAAAGACATTGAACCATGACATTGTCTGGTTCACGGCTGAGGGCCAACTGCAGAGCCCACTTCTTTCTTACACTTGTACATCTGCAACAACACATATGCAAAACGTGGACATCAAATGTGCACAGGGCTTACAAATCTTAAGTCCAAGGAGTTACAGTCCTTTCTTTCTAGGAAAGATGTCTCGAACACTAACCAAGAAGAAAATCCTCAACCAAGTAATATCATTATTTGCTAAACAAGCGACATCCCCTCTCTAGGGAGAGTCCAAGATTTTTTCAGAGCTGAAAATGTAAAAAGGGAATTTTTCTCACATGGTCATCAGACCTAAAGGTCATTAAAAAATGATGTTCTGATTGTGGTTTGTAGTCGCATTACTTTTTCAGTTTTAAAAAATGGTCTGCGTTGGTGGCCAGAACTGATCTCCTCGTGTCCATACCACACTGAGCAAAAGAGAAGCGAAGACAACATCAAAATATCCAACTTTCAGAAACCTAGGAAATCTGTGAGGAAGTAAACTCTCTTATGAAATTCATCGGAAAAATCTGCGAGTGAAAACGCTAATCAGAGATCTGGTGCTCCACTGAAACCTTGAAATATAGTGAACCTTTTGTTGGAGGTTTACTGAGTTAAAGCTGCCTGCCATGGAAAATGTAATGTGCAGTCTAGCAAACTTCCTAGCGTTACTTCCACACCCCAGGGGCATGTTTTTTCTCTCTGTCGTAAATCAATGAGTCAAGGTGGGATAACAGTTACATCTTAATGACTAAAACAACAAGAATGCAGACCTCAGCAGGCTGCTGGGAATATTGCATCACAGTTTTAATGTGGTGGAAATCCCTTTAAAAATCTATATATTTATTTAATTTATGTATTCAGGTCAATGTTGGTAATGTTGCAAACCAGCTAGAAAAGCTGCTTGATGGTCATATTGGAGTTGGATAAATAAATATCAATAAATAGCCAACTTCTTCTAAAATATATAATGCACTAGTACTGTGTGTAGTATTGGCTGTCCAAATATATATATATATATATATATATTAGTGCTGTCAAAATTATCGCGTTAACGGCGGTAATTAATTTTTTGAATTAATTGCGTTAAAATATTTAACGCATTTAACGCATGCGCAGAATGGCCCGCCCCATACGTGCCACCAGTGGCAGCGCCAGGGTATGGCTGGGGTAGGCTACACCCATACCAAGAAATGGCTTAGCCCCACCATGAAAATGATGTTAAAGTAAGCAAAATAAAGTCTGCCAACTCGCGCGGAGTAAATTGCACTGACAGCAGTTAGTAAGATTGATTTCAGTAGCCACGGTTTTGAAAACTTTTGTCACGTAGTGATCGTCTTCTCAATAGAACATCTTTGATAACGGCGTGGTGTTGTTGCAGGAAGTCCCGACGGAGAATACTTTTGCTGTAGTACAGGGGTGCACATAACTGGTACGCAGGTTATGTGTGTAATCTGAAATGCGTACCGTCACTTGTGTCACAAAGCGCATTTGCGTACCGACGTACTTGTGAAGCTTTTCCAGAAGGCGGTTAGACGACAGAGTCGGTCTCCGTGTGCACAGACAGGGCTGCTGTTAACGTCGGTCTGTACAACGGAATTGTGCCAAAACTACGCCAACCGGCTGCGGAGGGAGACTCCCCCCCTTCACTGGAGAACTGCGCTAAAACAGCTGATCACAACGTTCACACTCTATGGTCACAAAGTACTCCACGAGCCGCCGCCGCCCCCCCCACCCCCCCCCCCCCCCCCCCCCTTCTGTCGACTTTCCTGAAGTACTCCCCCGTTGATAGAAATCAACACGTAATGAAATAAGACCCCACGGTTTGATGATTGATAGGTGTGTGGGTTGTCTTTCATTTTGACACGCAGAAAATGTTATAATAAACATAGATACTGTATGTTAAATGGATATATCCGCCTTCTTTCCATTCTCACAACAATATACATAAATAAATGGCATATTTTGGAAAATAGTTCGAATGGTGATTAATCATGATTAATTAATTTTTAAACTGTGATTAATCTGATTAAAAATGTTAATCGTTTGACAGCCCTAATATATATATATACTCAATATTGTATTAAAAGTAGTGGATTACTTATTGAATATTCCCTCATCCAGTTTGTTCCCAAGGAGCAGCACATGTACACCGACCATTTACATTAACATTATACACTGTTGTTTTTTCATAATAATAAAAAGTACAACATTGTTTGAACACTAGCCAAAGCAAGGAATAGTTTGTGGCTTTGTTGACAATCGCCAGTGTTAAAAAACTAGAGTTCATCCAATGAAAATCCATGTTAGTCATTCAGCTAACATTGAACTTATTATATTTGACAACCTTCATCTAAGGCCTGTTCTATAATTGTGATTGAAAAAGATCATGGAGGAAGCCATCCCAAGTATATTTTTCACTTGGGTTATAAAGTAAGTGTATAAAGTGCAGAAGTATTATCAGCAATGTGAACTTAAAAAAGGGTATGACTTTTGTCACCTCAATTATATTATACTGATGCATAAACATAGCATTGTAATGATGTTGTAGTAGAGGTATGGCTGATTCAAGTATTTTGTTTATGTTATATAATATTGGACAGTTTAATCTTTGAAAATGAAGCATATTTTCATTGTTAATCATAGGTTTTTGTTTTCACAATCTTAATCCGAAAGTCACTACCACCAAAGCTGCTGGCAAATCAATGTAGTGAAGTAAAAAAATATTTTCATTAGAAAAGTTGTGGAGTGAAAATATGAAATGGCTTCAACTTGAATACAACATTTCAAAGGATGTTATCCATACAAGCCACTCCCTACAAACTACTGTTTTGATCAGGACTGTTTAGGAAAACACCACAACTCCACACCTGTTGTCTCAGAATGTGAGATAGAGGGGGCTTTACTTTGAAGGAATATCCTCCTTTACAAATGTAGGCACACACACAGTACTGTTTTGATTTACTGCTACACAACAGAGGATTGTGAAAGCCAGTGACTGCTCCCCACTTGTTCCTGTTCCTCCATCCTGCAGTCATGGGGGGTTCTCTGGCGCTTAACCAAACACACATCAACGTCTGCCACATTCAACCATAACGTTCACATTTCCAGTACACACTAATGATGTGTTAGTTTTTCCTATGGATGAAAATGTTGTCAGTTAAGACACTTTTAAAATCCATGTACGGCCTGTTAACATGCATCACACATAAGTGACAATAGGTTGTATATTGTGACATCCCCATGGAAACAACAACTGATAGATTTGCGCCAAATAGTTGTGAGAACACACACACACACACACATACGCACATACGCACGCATGCACCCACGCAAACACGCACTATTAAACTACTATAAGGTCACCAAAAGCAACATGCTGTGTGTACATCTTTTGTGCCAACTATCCCTGTAGATGTGACGCCCAGCAGCTCAAAGACAGAAAATCCTGCTCGGCGGTATGACGGGACTTCAAAAGAAAGTTCACTTTTGGGGCTAAAAGGTCTGCGCCATCACCCCCGGCCCCACCGAGGGGAGGCAGATCCCTTTAAATCTCCCAATAATCATTTTCTCGACGATGTATTGTGAAGAAAAAAGGGTAATTTTGGACGGGAGCAGTACATGTGTCCACATTTCTGGGGAAGTTCGTCATTTTTGGGATTATCCCCCATGTGGTTAAGAGTTTAGTGATGGTTACAGCCCAGACAAGAAACGATTATACAGTCTTCAAAACATACTCACGTTTCTCCGTTATCTTCGGATGGGCACCCACCGCAGCACGACGACTAACCAACAAGTTGGACTTCGCATAACGGAAATGTTTGAGAAGCATCTAAGTAACTCAAAACGGTGTCGTTGGTGAGCAACGGGAAACTGGACATCATTGGAAAAGCTGGCATGTTAAAAAAGTCCGTCGCTTTCTCTCTCATTGTGAGTGCACGCCACAGTTCCTCCGCTACAAACAAAAGAGGAAAGAAAACTTTCAGCAACGAACTTGACGGCGGAAAAAAAAGTGGCGACTCCTCATTTCCGCTGTCAAGAAAATATGCCGCGTTCCATCTGTCAGAGTGAATTCACAATCACACTTCCGGCTGCTATCTTTTCAAAATAAGAGGCCTGGTATTTTAATCCATAATATTCCAAAAATATATTGATTTACTTGCAGTTAAAGTAAAATATGGCTTCAAGAGTAGATATATAAAACTAGCATACCATAGGAAATACAAAAAGAACAAATATCTCAAAACATATAGTATTCAAGTAATAGTTAATATGAGTTAATTCTTAGTTACATTTCACCACCAAAGTAAATACCATTATATATTTGTGTGTTGAAGGTAAGTCCTTCATTTCAAATTATACTTGAAGCTACTAATGCAAAATGTAGGCTACTTAAAAGAAGCATAAAAGCATAAAAGTTCAAGTACTTGATCGGCATGCAAAATGGGCACGGCCAGTTGAATGATTTTATATTACACATTGTATTGTGTTGAATGCATTAACATTTAAACAGCATTGTATAACAATGTATTTATATAATGTGCTCATTATTGCATTTTAAAACCCCCCTATCTGCCACATAACTTGTAACTTTAGCTGCCAAATAGATTAACGATGCAAACAACTTAATGTGTTAATTTACTGTGCTCAATAGTTGAACTCTAAAAGGTTACTTTCTTAGAAACTGCACATTATTTGCTTATATTTAGAATATTTGGAAAAAACAGAAACACCTCTGCAGTGCATTCAAGATTACTTTTATGTTGAAATAATCAGACCGGAAGTGAAGTACTGGAGTTAAATACAGTACAAGATGTAAAGTACATAAAGGATCCAGACTTTATCAATAATACAGATACTCAGGTTAACTTTGTTAGCTTTAATATGTCAATATTTGTCACTGTTTTAACAGTCAATTCTACACTGTTAAGTATCCTACACTGTTTGTATGATGGAGCCTAAACTGGACAATAACAAGGGCGGATTAAAAAGAGCATTTGTTGACTCAAAACTCAGGTGGTGCGACCATGGTGTGATATTTTGCTGACAGTCAATCTAAATACAGCACATGAGGTTGCACATGTGCAACCAGAGGACCTCAAGCGTCACATTTGCCTTTTGTATTTATGGTTTTTAAAATTGCACAAAAAGAGATGAGAACATCAAAACAAACGGGTTATCTATTAGGAAATGTATATGTGTTATACTCTAGAGACTAGCTGGGTTCTGTCAGTAGTAATTTACATTCTAATCTCCAGCAAAAAGGAAAGCCTCTTTGAATTCCTTGAAAGGTTTGAGAATACTCTAACAAGACTACAAACTGTGGCACAGCGCCACCTGGTGAGGGTCAGGCTGAACAGCACCAGAATGTGTGGTTTCATGAGGCCTGCCCAGGCTTTACATGAATTCAAGGGATGTGCGATGTTGGTATATTCATTCAGGTACTGTACATAAATAAAAACATGGTACTTTACTTGAGGATTTCCCATTACATTCTAATTTACTTTTCATATTTCAAAACAATCCTACATTATCATGTATGCAAAGAGATGTTACAGAGCTGTGTATAAAGAAAATGAGCCCTACCTTTACCAGCCGAAACATTAGTGAATTAGACATTAATGCATAAATAATTATAATCCAGTGATTTAACAGCATATCCTTCTGAAATGGGACATTCTGCATTATGATTTCACTTTTGGTACTTTAAGGTTACAATCTCGAGAGATCACTGTTATGGCATTTGTATCTATGGCAACAAGCAGTAATTACATGTGTTTATCATTTTTCAGGGATATACACAGTGTTTTAGCTTGTGCTTTCTATCTGGAATGTCACCAGACATATAGTTCTTATTCATGCGAATGTAATGGGCTTTTATCATAGGTTAAATCACCATTATGTTTTATCAATGAAGAATATAATTAACATCTACGCTGTAGTATTTATACTTATACTTTATTAAAACATTTAAGTTCTTCTTCCGCCACTGCCCATCATACTGTTCTGAAAAAGTAACAAATATGGGAGAAAAAAAATCCAATGTCTAAAACAGCCATACTAATTAAAAATATATATATATTTCAAAGAAGAAACTAAACTTAGTCAGATATCGTAATGACACGCAACTGTTCACATCATAACACTGTTTATTTAAGGGTTTACATTCAATTATTTATAAACAAACCTCTTTTCATGGTACCATATCAGAAAAATGTGTCAAATCCACAACATTATTGGTTATTTAAAATAATACTCATATTGTGAACTATAACACTTGATAATACTTGACTACGATTGAGGAATTCAATAGAGAAAGAGAGCCTTGACCATCTTAATAATGTGAATTTAGATTGCATTTCTCTGTTGGCACTACAAATAAATAATGATATGGTTCATTTGACACATTTCTTTACATATTGTTATTATTAAAAAACGACTTTTGTCATCTATAATTACAGTAGTGCTCTTCTGGAGTTCATCAAATTGGCACGAGTATAATTTTGTTGAAATCATGTCAAGAGCATACCACTTTGATGTTGCTGTAAAAAACCTCCACACTTTACCACTACTCCCCACATTGTCATTTCTATACACGTCAAGTGTATAAGAGAAACGATAGCGCTGTGCAATGATGCAGACTTGTCAAAAGTGATTACAAGAGCCTTTGCAAAGAAAGAAAGATAGAAAGAAAGAAAAAAAGGAAGGAAGGAAGGAAGAAAGAATAGCAGCAGTACAGTAACCCTCTCAACACAGTGGCAATGGTTGCAAGAACAATACCAGAGTTATAAAGTTAACATAAGGCAAATATAAATCAAGAGTGCTTTGTGATTGAATATAGAAATACAAAATAATTATAGTAACACAATCATTTAAAAAAGGCCCAAGACTGCTGGTGTTATTTTCCAACATGGAAGAGTAAAATATTGATATAACCAAGAGGTTAAATGTTCACATACAGGTCACAACACACTGTATGACTGAATTAAAATGATTTGATTGTAAAAAAAGGAATTATAACATAATAACTATGGCAAATAAAAAACTCCTGCGAGACAAGACAAAACATCTCCTTCTATGAAATCCAAGAGTCAAACGAGAACTAAGTGACAGACACGTACTCTTGTGACACAGCATCATCTGGCCGCAAGCTAACAGAGGCTAAAAATACCAGTGTGTAGCTCTGAGCGAGACATGCAGCTCCACCACGGCCACTGTCTAGAGGATGACCTTAGCCGCCGCAACTTCTCTCGGTCGAGATGTGCTGCACTCGGAGAACGGAGCGGAAACTGGTCTGGTGTTCCCTGACACTACTTCTTATCTCAAAGTTACAGGAAGCTGGATTGATGTTAATTGTCTTGGTGCCTTTGCCATGAGATTATTAAAATGTCATCAGCTGTACAAACAGTGCTCTTTCTTTATTTCATCATCAATCTTAAAGCAACAGGATGTCCTCTTATCTTTCTCCTCTGTATGCTTCAGATAACGTGTGACTATAGCAACCTGATCCATGGATTAGGATTTGTTTTTACGCAATGTCTCCAGATTGTTACTTGTGTGGCCTTCTTTATTTCATTTGCATAGAACACACTGTTACCATCACGGGCTAGGATCAATAATAAACCTTAATGTGGTGATTTAAGCAGTTATTTTTATGTATTTTCAGTTGCTTAGCACCAGATTTTGCATATAGAGAACATACTTTATCAAGGTTGCTTTAGCTTTAATGAGATCTGACCCCAATACAATTGCATATGTTTGGAATATGTGTAAGCTAGAGGAAGGGAGAAGAACTCTTTAAAATTGGCAATGTAAAAATAAAACAGCGTAGTTCTAAATTAAGTGTCGCATCAGAAAAACTGATGCTTTTAATAAATGATTACCATTTTAATTGTCAAATATTTATAATTGTCCTTGGCAAATGACATTCAAACCTGTTAGCATACTGTGATTAAAATGTGTTGCGTTGTACAATGGATAGTGTTAATGTTTAAGAAAGATTGATTCCCCTGTGCCAGCCAAGATATGGAATCAATCTCGTAATCTATTTGTCTTTTTTTATCTGTGATAAGACTGCAATGTGCAAAAAAGGTCTCAGTTTTGTCGCTCGTCTGTTGGGTCGCAGAATGATCAGGAAGGAATAATAAAACTGTGGAAAAAGAGATAACCTATCTCAATAAGTTCACTTGCTCTGCAGCCACTGCACTCTCACTTCCTCCACCTCTTTGCCGTACCAGTCATGGAGTTTGGAGAAGCAGCCGGTGCCAGGGGAGACGGGGCTTTCTAGAGAGGCTCCTCGTCTCCTGCGTGGCACCGGTGGAGCCCTCGCCCCTGGACCACTGTTACTCCCAGAGTCTGAGCAGGCCTCCCAGGCCGCACAGGAGGACGCTTCCTCAGCAAAGCCGTTAGCCAATGAGACTGCTGGTTTACTCCACGCAACTCCGTTCTCCTTGGGACAATCAGACATGAGCTGCACCTCATCCTGGATGCTCCTCTGGGCAGAATAGTTGACTGCCATGGGAGGGGCCCCTGATGATGAGGATAAGGAGGATGTAGATGATGAAGATGAAGAAGAGGATGCTCCTGATCTGGACCGTGAAACTTGGTGTCTCCTGGAGGGCTTGGACCTGCCCTGCAGGCCTCCAGCCCCGACGCAGTCTCCTCCTGCTGCCTCCTGGATCTCCTCCAACTGCCTCTCCAGCTCCTTCACCACCAGCCTCATGTAGTCAAAGCTGGCCCTCGACAACGCTTTCACCCACGACTCCATGCCTGCTTGGTTGTCAGAAGCCATCTTGTACACCCGGGCTTTGGCACAGTCAAACTTGACGGCAAAGGCGAACTCCTCGGCTGACTCGCACAGCTCCACGGTGCATCCTTCAAGGACGATGACACCGATGGGCTCTCGGCTCTCGCGCTCCTCAAAGTAGAAGAGCATGTTTCCTTTCAGGACAAACCAGCGCCGGTGATACGCTGTGTTGCGCTCACCCTTTTTGAACAGGAAGCCTGTCTTGTCTGGCGGTGAGTCACAGGTGGCGTAGTGCGCCACGCTGCGTTCGTTCAGCTTCATCCCTCCTACTTTTCCTCAGCTGGTTGTTTATACACCTTGGAACATTGTAAATGAAAGCCAAAGGGATTACTCAATATTCACACTCCAATATTTTTGCCAAGTTGGTTTTCACATACAAGGAATTTGCTATGGTGTATTGGTCAGAGACAAGAAACATTAATATAAAGTAGAACACTTTTTTTTTAATGTCAATTCAATTACACAATGTAACTGTATAAAAAGAAAGAGCTAGGCAGAATGTGCAAGTATATAGTCAAGGAGATATGCACATGTTTGCAGAGATGCAAATGTACAGAGATAATAGTCCAGAAAGATGTGCATCAAAACGCATTAACTACGCTAAAGTAATGTAGTTCAAGGATGTCACAAGACTCTGTGGCTTTTCCTTTCAGCAGGTTTGGCTTATTCAAAAGTTTATTTATAAACCACATTTAAAAGTGATTTTTGGTCGGGCCAAAGTGCTGTACATGTAATAAATACTACAATCACTTAAAAACACATTACTACAATCACAATAAAAGACAATAAATTACAACAGATAGAAAACACAGGGAAAAGTCAGGAGTCGTGCTCCGCTCTGACTAAAAGGCCAGGGAGAAGAAGTGTGTTTTAAAAGTAGATTTAAAAACCCCTAGGGTCTGGGCCGACCTCACATGGAGGGGCAGAGTGTTCCAGAGCCTGGGGCCAGCTGCTGCGAAGGCTCGGTGCCCTCGGGTTTTGAGCCTTATTAGTTCCCTCTTGTGTTTTAATCAGTGTTACTCAAAGAAGAACCTGCTTACTCTTTGCCCTCAGTGCTGCTGGCTGTATACTTTCAGTTTATTGACATGGTAATATCATATTAAAGGATGTGAGTTGTTTTATGATCAGTAGGCGGAACAGTTTATTTGCAAGTCTCTTGTTTAAAAATAAATAAAAAGAGGTCAGCACAAAGGGTAAGGTACAAAACAAAAAAGATTGGACTCCTGGGAACTTTAGAGGGGAAGATGTTTGCCGAGGTTCAACCTACATTCTCTGGTCTCCTCTTTCTGAGTCCTCCTGCCAGCCTTCATGGCAGTGCAAACACCTTTTTTTGTGTTTACCCATCACACTAAAGGTGCATAGACATAACCTCTGGCATGGTTCTGCTACAGTAAAACCATATTGTAGTATAAAAAACGACTCAATGCCTAAAATGTGTTGTGTTATCCACATGTTCAACTGTAAACTAGGACTCAGCCTTCCCTCTTTGTAAACAACAACTAATCCAACTAATCTGTTAAATTATAGCACTGGATAATGGTGTTACTTCTCCTATCACCTTATATAGCAATGCGTTTGTGTTGTAGCTTCTGCATTTTGTGTTAATTTAGTTTTTACTTACGTGTTTATCTCATAGCCACCACTGTCCTCTTGTCACATCTGAAGCTCATTACTTAAAATGTCTCCATCTTCTTTTGGCTTTTTCTGTCCCTCCAAATAAAAAGAAAGATATGTTACACACACTTACTCCAAAACGGCTGGTATTATCAATCAGATCGTAGTGTCTCTGTTTTGTACAAGAGCTTGTGGCAAATAAGCCAAGTTTGTCTCAGACATGAGAGGCTAACATGTCACACATTAGCAGTTTTTTCCACCTCTGCTAGCAACAATAGTTTGGACGAATGATTCAGACTGCTGGCTGCTTTCTGGGAATGGTCACAAGCTTTTGACACATCAGCACTTTGCGAAAATGTATCTCGGGATACATCTAACATATTCAGTAGTACAACAATTTACATGAACACTGCCGGAAATAAAGAAAGTCTATCTCTGTGTTAACTAGCTTAACGCATTAGGCGTCTTTCGTGAATACAAATGAGCATCTGGCGTCAGCATTTTCGACTGAGCACTAGCTAGCACCTACAGTTGTGCACTGGCAGTTAGTCAGACCCACATGTATGGCAGTATTGTGGTAAATAACTATTAATTACCTGGAGATAAAGACGCCACCGCCTGTCATATAGATAAAATCACTGTCGTTTGTTTTTGCTTTATCTCTCTTCGTACTTTCTTTCCTTTTTCTTCCCTGTAACGTGACCGACTGAGAAGCCGCATTGTTGTTACAGCACGACCAGCACGACTGGGCGGGGACGCGATTACAGCTCTCCTGCGGATGGAACGTTCTCCATCCGGATGAGCTGTGCGTTAAAACAAACGCACCCTGTGTTTGCCCTTGGAGTGGGTGCGTTTAGACAATATTGCTACAGGCTGATTGTAGCTGGCTCCATGTATGGAGAGCCATCTGCAACATTTTAGCTTGAGCCCCTTAACATACAGCCAATTCCAACCCCAATTTTGTCACACGTAAACGGCAACGCCTTTTTGTTTTTAGTTGTATTGTTTTAAAAAAGCAACATCACTCGGCTTGTCTGATGTGGAGAGAAAAAGGAGAGCCTGATCATGCATCACAAGAAGGTGCTGTAAGTGGCCCAGGATTTTGCAGGAGTTGGATTACAATGTAACAAAAGTGCATCATAATGAGAGAAGAGGAGTATTAAAGTCCCACTATATTAATTCAAAGCTACTGATGGTGAACCGCAGCCAATCATAGCATCTCATTGTAGCCGACAGCATTCTAAACACACACTGCAAGAGTAATTACACCTAGCATCCATGCACAAAACATGTAATAAATGAGCAGTTCATGCATGATGCATGTTGCTATGCATACTAATTGATGAAAATGTGAAGGCTTACAAAAGGAGATGGAAAAGCATTTGAATGAACTGTTACAAGCAGGGTTAATGTAGGTTAATTAGACTATAGTCAACAAAAAATACTTATTTTTCAAGGATCCAACTACTGACTGACTTAACTCAGTGTAGCTACAGGAGATGTAACATCAATTTGTTTTCCAAACTATGCCCATTGGTTTATAGACCTGTCACTGGAGTTAGTTCAGAATATGATGAGCATTACAATACATTCATTTTATTGTGAATATAATAATGTTTTAACTGCTAACATTGACAATAATGCCAATGATTATTGCCAAGTTATTAAAAACAAGTTTTTTTTCTTCAGCAATTTTTTTTGCCATTTACATATCCTGAGAGCTGCCCGGTGAAACCTTCCTTTACCATTTTAACTTTTTTGAGTTCGTTGCCATCTCGCCCAAGCATACGAAAACAGTGAGCTAAAGATGTACTATTCCCATGCAAATGTTCTATGCCCATTTTGTGACATTCCAGTATTTGCTATCCTGTGACCCTGTCCTACATTGAAGGCATGGAGATTTGGCTTTGGCCCGTTTAATTACTGTGTACGATCATGATGAGTCACTGTGAATTCATTGGAATGTCTTCTGGAGACAGCTGATGGCCTTTAGCATCGCCAGCCTGCTATCTCATCACACTAATCTTCAATTAACTGATGCAGCTGCTGGTGCCATTTCATGTAGGATATTCCTCTTTCTGAAAGGTTTCATCACACTGTGTTTTGGTAGCTTGGATTAAGGGTGATGATCTTGAAGCCGGTTTAATTTCTTCTATTTAACTCACAGTTCACAAAGACTTGACACTGTGAAGATGCTTTTTCAAGACAACAGTTAATGCTAAAGACATCAAATCAACCATTTCTGAACTTGAATCATTCGGTCCATAAAATACACAGACACGCTGACATTTAGTGTAAAGTGTTTACTTCTCACAGGGTATTTTCCAACATTTTGTGAAAACACGACAAAATATCACCAAAAGCTTTTTTCAGACAGTCCATAAAACTCATTGATCCAGAGTGATTCATTCATGAATTCAGTCTCTGTGTCCAGTGAGAACAAAGAGGTGGAGTTTAGAAGTGTGATGCCTCCCGTCTGAATATGAAGAGAGGCTGTGTTGTTGCTCTCCAGTGTACCTTTCCAAATGTTATTGATCAAAAATGGCCTGTCTCTTATTGTCTGTTTCTTTATATTCAGTTTGTCCTGATGGCACACTCTATAATCTCTGGTTTATAAAGTGCTATACAAATACAATGTATTATTGTCCGTATTTGATTGGTCCAAGCAAAGTAGACATTTGACAGTTTTAAAGTGGCTGCAGCGACTTCATATGAGGAAATGAGGGGGAGTGCTGCATGTTGGAGCAACCAACAGACAGCCTCTCCACAGAAATGCATAGAAAAACACAGTGATGGCAAGACAAAGTGTAGAGTCAGTCATGCATTTATTCAGCCCCAGTTCTACCATGTGATAAAGCACAACTAGGTATTTGGTTTACGCCTTTAATCTTCTCTACCTTACATGTTCTTCTCACAGCAGCCCATTCTGTCAAGTTTCTTAAAGTGATATGACTGAACCACTTGTTTTCATCCATACAAACAACATCCTGTTGCTATATATAAATAACTCATCATGCTATACCCTGCTGAAAAAACGCACCTTGAGGGATTGTCAGCTTTCGTCAAAATACCTCTCAGTCATCCCACACAATATAAAAAATATCATCTCTTTAAATGTTAAAGTCTCTGTAGAAAAATGCCTGAAATATATAGATATCAAACATGTTTATGTGTATTTGTATACAAAGAAAATGTGATGCAAATTATTACTTTTTCCACGATCTTTTAAAGCTGTAACTATGGTACGAATGTATTTCTGCATGTTATTGTGAAAAACGTATCTTACATGGCACCAGAGCACATAGATGTTGATGTACGGTGAACATGTCTGGACACAGATCAGCGACCACATCTCCATTTATTTCAAAACTTTCAAAAAATACACTATGACTGACCATGGCGTACACTGACCAAATGTCATTTTTCTCCTTATCTGCAGTCGAGAAGCTCACTCGCCGGCAAACAATTACAATTCTTAAAAGGCAAATTCCACTGCTTCAGTGGAGCTATTGATTTCTATCTGAGTATGCACAGAGCAAAAGTCTGTGTAGACATCAATCAAATACTGGCCGACATTATTTCACCCCATCTTGTACCTCTTCATCTTAACCTGCCTCTTTACTTTCGTGACAGGGTTTCAGCAGCTTTCTAATCTTTATTACAGCTATTTCTATGCAACAAAAATATCTCCTCCTCTATAAATTCATCTACACTCACACTTACTGATGCCCAGTTTCACAGTTATATCACCCTGACACTGTTATGCCTGGAGGTTGTTCAGTGCTCTTTAAGTCTATAAGTGTCTAAATGATCTCCTGGTGATTGAAATCCGTTAGCGATTTATAAAAATAAATAAAAGTAGATGCTTGGCCTCAGCTCTGGCTCCTCGTGCCTCGGACAACCAGGGTCGATCAGTGTATGGAACAAGCATCCCTTCCACTCGTATCTCAAGTATCTCACTGGGCCCTGGAGAGGAAAAAGAGGAATCACATTAGTGAGAGTTACTAACTGCAAATGAGGAGAGACTTTTGACAGAGCAGTCACAGCACCAACAGTCGCTTTTCACAGCAAAATGCAAATATACCAAGGTATCATTGCCAATACACAAGCACCCAGACACACACAAATCGTGAAAGTTAAAAGGTTTGGCATATTTTCAAAAGGGAAGGCTTTTTAAGCCTTCCCTTTTGTGAAAAGCTTTGTGTCTCTCCGTAAATAGCTGCCATTTTCCCAGCATTTCTTAGTCAAGTCTGCAGTGGTTCAATGAGCAGAGAACCCCATCTGGATCCTTGAGGCTCTTGTTGAGATATTATGTACCGTAAGGTGCAGCTGATGCTTCTAACTTTTAACAATCTCCAAAGCAGCGTGAAATCCTCATATTAAGTTTGTTCATCCCCAAAGCTTTGTAAATTGCACTGAGCCATCTCAAGCCCTTTGACTCTCTCACACACATGGCTGCATGTGCTATTGCATGCCTTTTGCACTCTCGTGCACAAGCCTGTCTTTGACATTAAAATGTATGCATATGAGTGTGCACACACATTTTGACAAGGACACACAAACATGCCCACTCACTTTCCCACATCATGACTTTGTCTGAGTCACCGAAAAAGAAGCACCAAGACAAGCCTCTATCCATGCCCAAAGTGCACCAGATTTACTTTTGAATGTTTGGCAATGTAGGTCACTTTCTAATGAACCTGGCTTATTGTATCTCTATTACAGAGGTAAAGCCTCTGGCACGCACCACTATAATTATTTAGCTTTCATGTGTTTAATGTTTTCCTCATAACATTTTCAATGATCATAATGAACTGTTCTCCATTGAGGGAAACACAAATCAAAGTAAATGATGCATGCAGAAAGGGATAAGCAAATAGACAAGTGTGTCTCATGGCAGACTATCACCACTAACAATCAGATGGAGAAACAACAGCTAATTAATATTCACTGGCAAAATATGTGTCTCACTCTGATACATTGGTGGAGTTTTGTTGCACACTGTAGTGTGGACATGCCAGGTTGGAAAAAAGGATAAAGACAATAAAGTTAGAGGAATAACTAAAAGCAAACATGTGCCTATTATAATGAGACATCAGAGTAACAGGTTTACATTTACAAATATTTACAAAGACTGTAACAATCCAAGCATATGAGATGTTACACTAATTATGGAAGAAGTGGGTTATCTGACACCAGCAGGACGTGGGGTTGAAATGAGCAAATACCTTTAAATGGAGGATCTACTGCACATTATTATTTATTAACAGAAACATAACAACCAGGAGAAGATTTTTTTTTTTTTTTTCTCACGAAGGCTGTTAGTAATATAAGGTTAGGAAACGAAGGATGGAGAGAGTGCTGCAGCTCTAGAAAGAAAAAGTCAGTGAACTCTTTGATTAAAAATTGAAAGGTTGCCAAAGGTGTTGCTGTACGAATTGTCAGATATGCTATGCTAATAGATACTTCACCCACATAATAGAGCTACATGTGCGCAAAGAGATTATGCATACAGCTGCTGCCTGAGTGGGAGTAAAGCATCATCCAAGGGGAGAGGAAGAAAGAATTAAAGAAAGAGTGAGAGAGAGCAAGTCAAGGAGAGAGAGAGAGCGAGAGAGAGAGAGATGTGGGCTATGAACTGGAGCTGTAGGGAGTAGGTCAGTGCAATTGAGTCAGTCCTGACTCATGATGGAGGCGGTGGAGATCCACCTCCTCCCTGCCCATTACAGTACAACTTCATCCTCAAGCCTTGAGCACTGGAGCTCAGATAGCCATTACAAAAACAGTGAAAAACTCCTACATGCATGGTCAGAGGAGCAGTGGTTCCTGTGGTACAGGAACAATCTGATAACAAGTCATGGAGACACAGTGAATGATGAATACAAACATCAAGGGCCCATTTTGGAACAAGAGGTGGTCAGCCGGCACAACACTTCATAATAGTTTCTCCCCCATCCCGCTGTGAGGGCCATTCAATCATGGACATAATATGAGGTTTGAACTGATTTATGTGAAAATAATGACCTTTATATGTTATCTACAATAACATGTAACAGCATAGGGGAGATTAAAAAGCAGGATATGTCTTGACATTTTATATTGTTGAAAGTGCAACAATAGGCTTGACATTGTGGATATAATTGAGTTACTAGATTTTTTTGTACTGATTGGAATGTGCCCTAATCCCCTAGCATCGAATTAAATCTGATTACAGAAAGCCAGCAGTGTTTGGTCCATCTGATCATCATTTGTCAACTCTCTTTTATTCAGGCAACGTTTTTGTTAATCTGCTTGTGTTTGAGCAATATTTAACACTTGAGAATTCTACACCACAGCGCATGCAACATAACCAATACCATATTGATTTCAGCTGGTTGACCTTTTTGAAGTATGTCATACTCCCACACTCCCCTGTTCCCTGTCTGCTTCTTCACTGTAAACTGCCCAATAAGGGCGAGCATGCCTACTAAATATATGGGGGGGGAAATGGTATCAAGTGGGAAAAAAATGTAAACGATATACTAGCTGAAAACCACTACAATGTCCATCAATGTAAATGATCAAAGGTGTCAACATTTTTAAGGCATTCTTAACTATTGAGTTGCAACATGTACATATCATCCAGGTATTTTTACTTCAGTGAGGTGGCTGTTGACCTAAATAAATAATTAATTTAACCTTATATTTCCTAACACAGTTCAAACCCTTAAATCTAACGTCCAGAGAGAAAAGACACACACACCCATGGACAAGAAACGAGGTGCAGAACTCCGTTTTCCTGTGTATTCTGTAAACGATACAATGCCAAGGCCACTGTGTCAATTGAATAGTACATTAGCCACTAGTCAGTGCTACAGTAGCAAAAGCCCTTCTGAGCTGCATGTATTGATAATACATGAGGTTCATAACCAACTGTAAACCCCTCACACACTATTGCACGCTGCACTCTTTAGTCAACTGGACATCATTATCAATGCGCAGATCACTGCACTGGTACAAACTCATCTATACCGCTATGCTTGGACTGCTGCCCCTCTACATATCCACTTACATATCACACAAACAGTACAGCTATAGACTACGATCTCAAAATTCCATCACTCTGTCCGTCACCTCAGTACGCATGGTGCATCATAGTCTGCCCCCTCGACCTGGAACACACTTCAGCAGGAACTTCAGCTGACCAGTTTGATACCCATCACAGATTTTAAACTAATTTTAAAAAAGCTGGAGAAATCATCTGTGGGTGTTTGCACCTGCTATATCTGACTACTGTATATGGATTTCAATGACTACTTTTTACGATGTTTTATTTGAGTGTTGCCACTGTGTTTAGTGTCCTGTCTGTAACTTTGTGTGGTAGACTAGTGTTGCCACTGTGTTTAGTGTCCTGTCTGTAACTTTGTGTGGTAGACTAGTGTTACCACTGAACAGGTGAAAATGAGACCTTGTGTCTCAATGAGATTTTACACCTGTATAAGTAAAGGCTAAAAAAAAGAAATAAAAAATACTGGCTGCACTCCACTCTATAGCATGCTGAGTGACTTATTAAGATCCATTCACACAAGGCAAATACAACGGTTGTTCCACACTCAGAGCAATCATCTTGAGGACAAACATACATCCACATACAATACAACCAAAACAGCATCAGCCTTCACCGCAGCACCGTTTGTCTTTTACAGTCTCCCTCTCTGCCTCCCCATCACACATGCTCTCTTCCCTCTCTCTGCCACACTTTCTCTCCACCTCTGTGTTCTCACCCACCACACTCTCTTACTTGTTTTTCTCATGGCTGAATATCCACTGATCCCTAATCCGGACGGTAATTTTAGATTTGAAGGTCAACGAGGTCGTGCTTTAGATTTACTCATAAATGGGTGCTTTTTCATACCCTGACTTCATCAGTCTTAGCTTTTAGGCTTCCGACCTCCACAACTTTGAACACACACACACACACAAAATATTCTTTTTATATAATGTCATGTCCTCTAAACACACACATTCCTCACACTTCTTTACCTTTTCTCACTTACTTTAGTTAGCGTTCTCTCTCTCCCTTTTCTTTCTGTCCGTTTATCATTCAATATAAGTGCAGCTGCAGCGGTTCAGAGCTTTATTGAGGGTAGTGTTGGTACAAAGGCTGTCTGAGCAGTACTGTTATCTCCTGTATTCTAATCCGGCTAATTAAGGGCATCGCTAGAAGGAAAGTGCTACTATTCTCATCCATCTCCAGGGCATGCTGTCTCCCCAAGTCTGCCAAACTGACATGTGCTTTGATACACACACACAAAGACAGTGCACAGACACACTTAAAAACTGCTTGATACTCAATTAAAAACTGATTTTAGACTAGGGGTGTGACAATACTGTATACCAGAATTGCTTATCACCATTTCAAATATTACATTTTAACATTTTCTAAACAGACAAATAAGATTATCGTGCCGGCAGATTGTTTATCAGTTCATCTGGGTGCCTTTTTCACTATCCATTAGTGTAATCGTTATTTTATTTTGCTTTTGCCCAGTCATGGTAACATACTCTCTCTCCACACTAGTATTTTGAACGCAATACATTTGTCAAAATAGAGACAAACTGCACAATAAACAAAGCTAAACTGGCTTCATTAAACATGCTGCGTAATAAAGGCTAATAAAGTGGAGAAAACAAACTGCTTATATAGACGATGACAGCGATATTACTGCTGATTTATATTACCTTGCGGAAATAAAGTAATAAAGAAATAAAGTCCAGCATGTCTGTGCCTGAATCTCTCCACGCAAGAGCAGAATCTATTAGCTTTCTGCTCACGTTGTCTCACAAATATCACACTGAGTGATAGTGGGGGACTGGACAAATGGGAGCTGAGTTGCTAAACATGAAATTATATTAGAAAATGATAAGCAAGATTCTTTAAATTACAATTCGCTACAAAGCTATCAGTATACACAAATCAAAATGGCAGTTCTGTCGTCTAACACTTCTTGCTCAGCCACCATGCCACTCTCATGTCATTTACTCCCACAGCTGACACAGCAACATGGGACAAGAGGCGATGAAGGAAGTATGAACTCACTTTCTATTCCTCAGTTTTCAGCCGTTATTGTTCATCTTGGGAGGCTTGTGTGAAGATGACACTAATTATCTGCAACAACTTAGATGTGGGTGCCTGGGGGCGCAGAGGCATGACAGGGGGGGGCGCGAGAGACCAGGGGGGAAAATGGTTATTAAAAAAAAAAAAAAAAAAAAAAAAAAAAAAAAAAAAAAAAAAAAAAAAATCATATTTTGAAAAATTATTGATTGAAAATAATATGATACACTACTATTACGTCTGGGTCTCTGTGTTTCATTAAAGCTCGGCTCTGTGTGTGTGGAACGAGCCATTTTGTATGCGGGCACGAGCGAGCGAGCGAGAGAGAGAGAGAGAGAGAGAGAGAGAGAGAGAGCGAGAGAGCGAGAGAGCGAGAGAGCGAGAGAGAGAGAGAGAGAGAGAGAGAGAGCACCGGTACCGGAGATCGTAGTTGTTAGCTTCTGGTGCTAGCGAGCTACGCTAACGGATATACTGTAAGGAGTTTTTTCAACAACAAAGTGGAGGAGAGTCCTCTCCTGTCAGACTGAGAGACTCAGTGAGCTAAAGGACTCTCTCAGTGTTATCTCAGTGGGTCTCAAACGTTTTGGTCACCATTAATGTAAACAATTATTTCCGAGGCACACATTTATATGATCATTATAGTTATAAAAAAACAAGAGAATAAATGAAAAACAGGTATGAAATACTATATGACAGTAAAAAAAGAATAAAGTTTAAAAGGGGAGTGATTTGTAAAATATCCATAAAGAAATAGTAAATCTGTTTCCAGTTCTGTTTCATATGGGTGTTGAGAGATGTATCCATGGATCTCTTCATTTTGCTCTCAACGTGCACCAGATTGATGCTTTTAACTTCAATATTTAAAAATCTTCCCGGGGGAGCTTGCCCCCGGACCCCCCTATGTGAGGTCTACACACCACCTATAAAAATAGCACTTTACCCCTGCTTACACCTATATGCCGTGAGCTGATTATTGAGCCTTCATTGTAACAGTCACGGGTACATTGTGTATATGCGTGGGGAATGTTGCAGTAGAAAATTCCACTGTTGCGACCGGTACATTAATGGGAAACCCTAAATGTTTGAGCACCCTCTATGAAACGTCAAGCTACCCCACAGCACCCCAAAATAAATCTCTGGCGCCGCCACTGAGCCTGACTATTTGTGTTGGGTGGGCCCGACTATTTTTTTTCTCCAAAGGGGGGGCCTGACAGAAAAAGTTTGAGAACCACTGGCCTAGTGTGAGGAGACTGACTTTACATGTGAATGTGCAGGTGCTAGTGTATGAGATAATATTTAAGGCTTTTGATTAAATGTAAGGGAAGCAGGTTTTCTTGTTTCATCCTGAAGGACATTAATTAATCAGAGCCCATGTCGGAAAGAACTTCCTGAGTTTGAGACTCGTTAGTAACAAAAGCTCTTAGAAAGACAGATACAATTTAATGTTAGTGTTGTCAGCAGTCTTCTGTGAAATGTTGAAGGTCCCAGTGCATTATTTGCAGAAGCTCACTGCCTATAAACATCCCCTGTTGCACACACATACTGTACACATACATGATTACAGGACATAAACAAATAACATGTATGCAGTCAGACTCACAGATATGCGTCAATGCACATATGCAATTTCTCTCTTTCTTCCTCCCTTTCTCTTCCTGACAAACACACTAATACATGCACAAATGTGGTCCTGGATCATAAGTCCTGGATGGATATCCTCGTGGATTCATCTTCCTATTATACACACATGCATTTCCAAACATTTGGACTACCTATGTTGCAAATGTATTATCTTTTCAATTTACACACGGCATCTATTGCACGTCTGTCCGTCCTGGGAGAGGGATCCCTCCTCTGTTGCTCTCCCTGAGGTTTCTCCCATTTTTCCCTTTAAACTGTGGGTTTTCTCTGGAAGTTTTTCCTTGTACGATGTGAGTGTCTGAGGACAGAGGGTGTCGTATTGTCATACTGATATTCTGAACAAACTGTGAAGTCCACTGAGACAAATGTAACATTTGTGATATTGGGCAATATAAATAAACATTGATTGATTGACAAACACTCACCGCTTCTTCCTGATCTCTCTGTGTACGTCTCAGCGCCCATGGCGGTGCCTTTCTCTTTCTTCCACTCACTTTATATCCACGCTTTTCCCAACTCCTGCTCTCTCTGTTTGTATAATCCGATGTTCAATTGGAGTACAAAGCGCTCATAAAGTAGAACAAACGATGAAAGTAAACAGAACAAGGGGGTTCGGCGTCAAACCGTGGTGGTGGTTGATTTGCGTAGGATTGTTTTCTGGGGCTTGTGGGAAGGCATGTGAGGAGGCACACAAGGTAGAGGTGTGTTTGCTGTTGGCGGGAAACTGTGGCTGACCGAGAGGCCGCCATTTTCCAACATTAGTTCATGAGGAAGAGCATGAGGAGTGGAGTACGAAGAGCAAAAATGCACCGGGCTGAGCCTCATGTCGTTCAGCTCGGCCTGTAAATGTAGTTCTGTGTCGTCTACATCATATTGGAGGTCGCAGTCCGGGCAGTAGCCATGGTACTGGACCTTCTCATTGAAACGTACACGCTCCCTCTCACGAGACTCCCTGCCAGGGGCCTTCCGGCATTTGTTCTTTTCATGGCGGAGAAGAGGCATGGGCCTGGGTAATGTAGGAACAAGACCCGACTCAGGGATTCCACTGTCATTAGCAATGAAACACGGCATGGAGGAGAACAAATCCCGGTTTGGTTTGAATTGAAAAGCCCCGCCATTCCTCATTAGAGACCCGGTAGCCCTGGATACATTCCCTGATAACACTAATGTCGGATGAGGCAGATTCCTAATGTTGTGATCTTCGGCTCGCAGTGGGGTTAGTCTGGGTGGAGGCAGGGGAGGGTGGGGCTTCTTCAGTACAGTCAGGACCGCCAGAGGCTTGACTGGGTCGAAGAACGCGGGTGGTCTGAAGATGCAGTCATCGGGGAAGATCTTCATTTTCTCCAGGCTGGAGGCGGTGGTGGTGGTGGTGGTGGAGCTAGAGCTGGAGTTTAGCGTGTCTGTCTTGGAGCTGTCTGTCAGTCCGTCCTCCTCCAGCTGCAGGTCCCCAGTCAGGGTGTCAATCTCATGAACAACCTGGAGACAAGAAGGAGAAGTGTCACTGAGACAGCTGATGTCTTTATCCCGTCAGGTTCTTAATTAGTGATGAAAAACACTATTGTTTGAAATGTAAATAAAGACCTTTTTGGTTTGAAATATATTGATTAATGGAATTTAAGATCTCAATGACAGCCGCTCTAAACAAAAAATGAATATCACTGCAATTTATGTGAAGAGCCCTGAGCTTGCCAGACGTAAGTGATAAACAACAACAATCCAGTGCACCAACTGAGAGAAGTCACAACACTAACCAGATCCTGTAAACACAAAACGATCTTTATAACACTAAACTATGAGAAATCAATGTAAAAAACATTCTTATGTATCAAAAGATGACAAAGACAAAACAGGTATGGGATAAAAGAGACAGATGAGAAAAATCAATAAACTGTCAGTTTTCTCCTGGGAAAAGAAAACAGCAGTAAGGCCTGTAATATTCTGCTGCAAGTGAACGAGTCAGATTGATAAGAATCTTGCAAAAGAATGATTGAAAAGATCACGTACCATTCAACCAGAAACAGCATAAATAGATCACGCATTTCTAGTCACAAAAGTTTCACATGTCTTACTGTAACAGCACAAATAACAATTCATCATGTTGTGAATTCACTCCGGGAAAGCAACCTTGGTATGTCCAAAGGTAGAAGAAAAAAATGAATACTTTAAAAAAGAGACCAGAAGGCTTAACTGCAAGCAACACAATATGAAAGAGCAAACACTCTGAATCAGTTGTGACTCAAAAACATACACAGTGTGCCAAGGGAGGGAAACGACACATGAGAAATGCACTGTGGTATAGTCCAGTTAATATATTCTGAGAAATGAAGGGGGGCACAAGAGAACCACATACTTTTCAAAGAATTTACAGGCCTAACTGTACACTGCAGACCATGTAAAGGATGGGCAATAAACACAATTGGAATAAAGAGAAAATGATAGAAATGCCCTGCTCAGAGCAGTAGAACCGAGTTTGAGATTCTGTTTCAGGACAGAAGGTATTCAGATACAAAGGTGCTTCCTTTGTTCTGAGGAAATGTGTTTTCACAGCCTGCTTTGGGACATATTAAAAAAACAGCTGGAGCAGAAATGTGGTATGTTGGCACCCTAAATTCAACAAGCAATACTGGAGTTATAGTTGTAAGGATGCAGAAGCACACATTGTGATTGTTCTGTACAAACATACAAAGATTATAGCTGTATAAAACATGCTGCATAACTCATTCAGGGCATGATGCTGAACTGAACTTGATGCAATATCCACCAATCAAATGCATAATAAAAACTGATTACACGACTAAAGAGTGACATAGTGTTTTTCTTAGAAATTAAATACTTCTGGTTATTATATTGATGTCTAGTCCCATAAGCTGATCCCGTTCTGTCTACTTAAAGAAAGCCCTTGCACTGTTTTGCACATCCATGGACACAGTACATCTCCCATACATATTTCATGCTGTGACAATACCTGAAAGGAATATAATTGCAGTTATTTATATAAAACGTGCCAAAAGTGACATTATTATAGATGATCACATGTAAAAAAGTGAATTAAACAAAAAGTATAGACATATGTTTAAAAATAAGAGGTCTATCCAAAATCATTCCCCTTTGAGAAGATATGTTTCTGTTTCTCTTCCCTTGTGGGAGTTATTATTTCTTTGAAGTCCCAAGATGAAATGTGGTTTCTTAAGCCAACATAAAGTCTGAGCAAACCTAAGATAATTATATGATAGTTTAAATACAGTTAGAATTACCCATGAGAAAGAAATCCAGAAAGGAAGGTTACTTGTTTCTCCTTTACAACATTTCAAAGATAATTGTTACAATGACAACTTGTTTATGCTGATTTTCTGAATTAGTAATGCTCATCTTAGAGGACGCCAGTGCTCATCTAAGAGTTTGAAGTGCATGTCCAAACAGTAGCTTGAGAGGAGGCTACGAGAGAATGAGGACTAGAAAGAGAGAGTGAGAAAGAGTGACTGAGAGGGAGAGACGGAGAGGAAGATAGAAGGCTGTGGCAGAGAGGCCAATGGAGCTAAACTCTCCATGCAGTCTTTACAGGGATAATTTGTTGGGACACACACTGTAAGGTAATACCATGTATCCCAGTGTGCAGCTCCTGCTGTAGGCCAGGCAGCTCTGTGGCTGTGCCAAGCATCTGGGCAGGGTCCCTCCTCAGAGCCAGGCTCAGCTCCAGCCCTGTCTGTGAGTTACAACAGATAACTGCATTTCAAATGGATTATACCCTAAATACTGGCTTTGATAGTAACACCCCTCGAGGTATGTGTTTAGTGTGCACAGTGTCAGAATAACTGATCCCTTACATAATTTCCTGGAAAAACAATTACAAAAGAAATACAGGGCACATAACACACACACATAAACACAATAGACAGATTACAATGGTTTCTTGTTCTAATGTTTCCTCTGGTGCCTGCTGTAAAACACTGTTAACCGCTGGAAAACACAAAAGAAGCGTAATTCAGCTGAGGAGCAGAGAGGCAGAAGGAGAAAGATGCTGTGTCGACGGCACATCCATAATGTAGGAACCCGAGGCTGTACGCAATATGGTTTTATTAGAATGACAGCCTGTCATGTTAGGGCAAGAGGTTGAGCAAAGCAGTCCAGAAGCCTGGTGTGTGGCTGGTGGAGGAATGTAAACACGATAGCAGGTAAGGCTGTGGCTTATTTCTACTGAGATGGCAGGATGGCATGCAGAGATTGGCAGCTGATGAAACACTGATTTGAAGCAAGCACTCTAAGAATTTGCTGTAAATAGGTAAAACGTCAAATATACTTTCTGGTTCTTTCAGAAACCTCTAACCCTAACCTTCTTCATCACTTCATTTGAGCATCCAATCAGACTGCTCACAGAGCTTTGATCTTCAACAATTATGTAGAGAGAACGACAGAGAGAGAGAAGGCAACAAAAGATAATGAAAGGATGAAGATGAGTGGCTGAGATAAACACAGACATGGGAGGAAAGATAACAAAAGAAAAAAAGAGATTAAGGTAAAGAAATAGAGAGCCACTTCGAGAGAGATGACAAAATATAAGGTCTGGGAGGAGATTGTTCGCAGAAAACAACACTCAGCATTAAGATGATGAAACCAACTCGCCATTAAATATGAACAGTGATTCAAATGTTCTCACTTTCATGGCAGCATGTGAGTCAGGGCAAAGACGCTGCCTTGTCCTGTGATATCAAACCCCACATGCTCCTGTGCCAAATGTGTCTCATTTGGGAGATGATGATCACATGCATACAGGGAGAGTTTGTACGTGTGTGTGGCCTTTCCCAGGCCCCAGTGAGGTCCACCTCCCATGTCCTTTCAGGTAAGGATCCTTAAAAAGAGCATCCCTAAACGTAGCCTGTACTGTAGATAAAACAACACATGGTGGGCTGCTTATGGGTAAAGCTATATGGTATTTCCTGGTCATTTACCTCTTGGAGCTCTTTGGCTACATCCTTGAGGTCTCCCAGGATGGTTTCCAAATTCTCCACGATTGTCTTGATCTCCTTTTTCACTTTAACTTTGGAGACCACTACTCCTTCAGCCCCTGCATGAGGCGGCCCGGACATTCTTCAGTTTATGACACAGTCTATTTCGTGAAGGATCCAAAGTCAAATCCTTGGGTCGCCACGCTACCACTTTGCCAACGCATTTTTTATTTAGTCCTCGGCTGCCTTCACTTTTGCTCCTACATCACGGCCAAGACGGAGCCAAGTGGCGACGGGCAGCGGTCTGAATCTTCCACTAGGCATGCGCAATAGTGCGCAACACAAAAAAATAACGCTTATGTCAAAATATTGTACCATACTGTCTGCGAAAAGGCGCCTGTCCACAGGTCTCTGCACCTCACTGTCTCATGTCCGACGACCAACAACGACACGTCCTTCACGTCCAAAGAGCGCTAAATTCAACAGTTTTGAGAAAACGTGCAGCCCAAAAGGGTTTAAAAAACAAAGAGAAGGACACGAAGAAAGAGTGTAGGATACACAGGCATCTATCCAAAGCGTTACACCGCCGCTCGTGTTTGTAACAGTCCATATCCTCAGGCAGCGACAACATGGTAAATGTAATCCTTTTTCACAAATATAGGCAACACTTCTTTAATAATGAGCCATCGCAGAAAGCCGCCAGGTATCGACACCCCAGAAATATACTTGGTCAGTATCATCCTGTCTCAGCAGCATCCTCCGCGGAGCGTCTGCGAAACCGACGTCCGGGCGCAGAGCACACGATGCTCTGCGCCCGGATGCTCTCTCTCTCTCTCTCTCTCTCTCTCTCTCTCTCTCTCTCTCTCTCTCTCTCTCTCTCTCTCTCTCGCTCTCTCTCTCTATCTCTCTCTCTCTCTCTCCGTCTCTCTCTCTCTCTCTCTCTCTCTCTCTCTCTCTCTCTCTCTTCCTCTCTCTCTCTCTCTCT
>NW_022990739.1:0-103634 GCF_902827175.1 Gymnodraco acuticeps | reverse complement strand
AGTGGTCAATGCTCGTTTGCCATAAGTATTTTCGCGGAAACACAAGCAATCTGTCCATACCCTTGTTTCTCTGAGAAGAGAAGAAATACTATTCTAAAAAGGAGCTGACACATGGTGTCTCTTCACTTGTACACTTGAGGGGTCAGAGTTCATATGGTGAGGGATTCCATGAGCGGTATGCGCCGGCCTGTGCCTTTACCTTGGACTTCTAATAGAACTGCTCGGGTCTTGATAGATTGAGTGGGGAAGTTCATGAGATCTTTCGAGAGGGTTATCAAGAATAACTTTGATCCAATGACCTTTTCCCTCTCTGTCTGTGTTCCTGTGTATTCTCTTGTTCCGATTAACCCAGCCAAATCTTTTTTCTTGTTTTGTATCTATATCTACGCCGGGATCCGGAGTCGAGGCTGATCCTCTTGCTGTAGTCCTGTGTCTTGGATCCTCTATCCTGAGTTCTGGATTAAGTCGTGGACGTTCGGGTCGTGGCTGAACCTGTCTCTGCGGTCCTGCCTTGGGTCTCGTCATGCTGCTTCCCTGATGGCTTCCACAGGATTGTAGCTGACATCCTCGTGGATTCATCTTCTTATTACAGACACAGGCATTTCCTAACATTTCGGTCTATAATGCTGTAAAATGTATTATCTCTTCGATTTACACACGGCATCTATTGCACGTCTGTCCGTCCTGTTGCTCTCCCTGAGGTTTCTCCCATTTTTTTCCCCTTAAACCGTGGGTTTTTCTCTGGAAGTCTTTCCTTGTACGATGTGAGGGTCTAAGGACAGAGGGTCTAAGGACAGAGGGTGTCGTTTTTATTTCTCATACTGATATTCTGAACAATCTGTGCTGTTGTATTTGCTGTAAAGTGTCTCCACTGTAGGCTAATTTTATTATATGTACAGCACTTTGGCTCGACCAAAAATCGTTTATAAATGTGCTATATAAATAAAACTTGATTTGATTGGAACACACATTACTAGCTCTTGTAAAAAGTAGCGTTTGATTTCAGTTTTGATTTTGTTTAAACGATTCAAGATTTTTGGTCAAATTCTGAGTTTTTAAAATTGTGTTTATGGGTTTCTGTTGTTACAATTTATTCGTGAGATTGAAACGTTTTACATGCTTGGAGTTCATTTACTTAACAAAACACAAATTCTTACGTATCCGGTGTGAGAATGATTTCACTATAGTAGTTTATTTACTATTGCTGTTGATGCAAAGGAGCACAACGTTCAATCACGTGTTTACTGTACTTTTCTGTATTTATTTACTGTGTTTTACTGTGTTTCTGTGCTGTCATTTACTGCACTGATGTAAATATTAAAGACCAGTGTATATTATCTGTTGGCAAATGAAGGCAAATGAATCCTTGTCGGGTCAGTTTACAGTAGAAACAGACTCTTACTTTGTGTCAGAGGGTCCAGGTTCATTACTGAAGTATATAGGTTCTCTTTTGGACCGGTCACTCTTCATAGACAGACAGCTGGGGACTGGAGACTCTGCTCTCTGTCTGTGGAAACAAGACATTTGTTACACACATCATTAGTTCTTGTAATAAAAAACAGCGTTTGATTTCAGCCCTTTTACCCGATTAAAGGTTTTTTGGACTTGCTCCCAACTTTCTGTTTTCGAAGTCATGCTTGAGGGTTTCTGTCATTACAATTCATTTGTAACAGTGAAACATCTTACATGTTAGAATTTACTGTAATTGACCAAACTGTGTTTCTGTTCTGTAAAATGTCATTATTTAGAGAACACTTTAGATCAGTGGTTCCCAACCTTTTTTCCCAAAAATGACAACAGCGGTAATTAAAGTTTAAAAGTCTCAAAATGCTACAACTACAGTCACAAACTGGATGAATGTGAAATATTTTGTAAGAGGAGGATGAAGCGTAATTAAGGAGCACTATTGGATTGACTTTGATGGTTATTGGACTCAGGATTAATTAATTTGGATTCCCGCTGTATGAAGAAATTAAAGGACGGCGGAAGTGGAAACAATTCACAGAGGGATTAAACTGTCTAAAACACATGCTCAAAGTAAGCCGGACTTTGCCGATGTGTTTATGTGGATTCAAAAGTCATAAATAATCTACAAAATGGAGGAGACCGATCTGATCGGAGCAACTGTGACAAATAATCCAACTGAAAACCGGCATGGACAATGACTATGTTTTAAAAATGCGCTTATCCAGAAAAGCCCGGTTTGGACACTTTACGCGCAGAAGAAACATTTCTATAGAAAGAATTATACATTTCTGTCTTTTTATGCCTTTAATACACTAACTTGAATTGTTATTCAAATTAATTAATCAATTATTTTTTATAATTGCGTTATAATATGTAAAAAAATAAAATAAAATAAAAAGTCTAAATGTGATATTTGGCCTCAAATCATCTGAGGTTTGGCGCCCCCCCTGCGGTCTTTGGCGCCCCCCCCAAGGGGGGCGCGTGCCCCCCAGGTTGGGAACCACTGGTTTAGATGATCACATGGCATAAAAACTGAATCCTCTTCCGGTCAGTTCACAGTAGAAACAGACTCTTACTTTGTGTCTGAGGGTCCAGGTTCATTACTGAAGTATATAGGTTCTCTTTTGGACCGGTCACTCTTCATAGACAGACAGCTGGGGACTGGAGACTCTGCTCTCTGTCTGTAGAAGCGACAAATAGATTACCACACATCATTAGTTCTTGTAAAAAGTAGCGTTTGATTTCAGTTTTGATTTTGTTTACACGATTCAAGATTTTGGGTCTAACTCTGAATTTTCGAGTTTTAAAATTGTGTTTGTGGGTTTCTGTTGTTACAATTTATTTGTGAGATTGAAACGTTTTACATGTTTGAAGTTCATTTACTTAACAAAACACAAATTCTTACGTATTGTGTGTGAGAATAATTTCTCTATAGTAGTTTATTTACTATTGCTGTTGATGCAAAGGAGCACAACGTTCAATCACATGTCTTTACTGTACTTTTCTGTATTTATTTACTGTGTTTTTCTGTGTTTCTGTGCTGTTATTTACTGCACTGATGTAAATATTAAAGACCAGTGTATATTATCTGTTGGCATATAAAATGAATCCTCTTCCGGTCAGTTTACAGTAGAAACAGACTCTTACTCTGTGTCTGAGGGTCCAGGTTCATTACTGAAGTATATAGGTTCACATATGGACCCGTCACTCTTCATAGACAGACAGCTGGGGACTGGAGACTCTGCTCTCTGTCTGTGGAAACAACAAATGTTTTACACACATCATTAGTTCTTGTAATAAAAAACAGCGCTTGATTTCAGCCCGTTTACCCGATTAAAGGTTTTTGGACTTGCTCCCAACTTTCTGTTTTCGAGTCATGCTTGAGGGTTTGTAACGATCAACTATCAAAAATAGCTGTGTTAAATAAACGCACAAGGGGTTCTTGATATGAAATAATATTATAAAGGCAAAACAGAACTGATAAACGGACAATCTACTCTTTCCACAAAAAGTGTATCTACTACTGTCTCCATCCACACATTCACAACATAAACAAAGACGGTTTTATACGTTATTCAATTATATTGACAGTTTTCCAGCCAAGCAAAACACAAACAAAACTCAACAAAAAGTCCGCTCGGCAATAAACCGAAATTGTCATTATTGCCTAATCCAGGCCACTATAGTTCATTGACAAAAAGGCTGTTGCTCCTGCGCCCGTCGGCTGCAAAAAAAGGAAATGTTTGTAGGCCTATTTAGGCTATAATCCACAAAAAAGGAAACACGATGATCGGCGTGGCACAAAGGAGCGATCTCACCCTGTGTTGGAGAGAATCTCTCTCTATATGTGCGCGTCCTCTCCACGGAGACGTGCTTCCAGGTCGGTCGATGCAATATCCACTTTCAGTTATATTTCCCGTTGCATTTTAACATATGTATACATGCTGAGGAAACTTAAATATCCCGCTGAATACCCGCATTCGCCACACACACACTTCCTCCTCCCGTGATACCCAACCCCTGGCCTCCCGGTCACGCGCCCACTAAAAAGCCTCTGGGCGCGCCGCGACAGGTGAATGTGCAGATGAGGCTTGCAGACCCACACCCTCAAACCGTACATACCAGTGGACATTAACAACGGCAGTTGGAGGATATTATACATGTATCGTAGATAGTTCATTTCATGATAAACAACATGCCTTAAACCTTTTCCCCTGCCACTACAGTTTAGAAGAAACACCTTAAATCAATGTGCGGCCGTCACAGATTTCTGTCATTACAATGAATTTGTAACAGAGAAAAATCTTACATGTTTGAATTTACTGTAATTGACCAAACTGTGTTTCTGTTCTGTAAAATGTCATCATTTAGAGAACACTTTAGATGATCACATGGCATAAAAACTGAATCCTCTTCCGGTCAGTTTACAGTAGAAACAGACTCTTACTTTGTGTCTGAGGGTCCAGGATCTTTGCTGAAGTACAAAGGTTCATCTTTAGACCGGTCACTCTTCATAGACAGACAGCTGGGGACTGGAGACTCTGCTCTCTGTCTGTGGAAGCAACAACATGTTTAACACACATCATTAGTTCTTGTAAAGGGCAGCTTTTGATTTCAGCCCGTTTACGTTATTAAAGATTTTTGGAGTTGCTCTGAACTTTCAGTTTTTAAGTCGTGTTTGAGGGTTTCGGTTGTTAGAATTCATTTGTGAGAGGGAAAAGTGTTACATGTTCGAAGTTGATTTACTTAACCTAACACAAAGTCCTACATCTGGAATGTGAGAATGATTTCACAATAGTAGATTATTGACTGTTGCTGATGATGCCAAGGAGCACAGCCAGAGCTCAGTTACACCTCTTCACTTTCCTCTTCTGGTTTCTTTACTCTAATGTACTTTGTTTCATGACTGTACTCCACAGTGATGCTTTACTGTGTGTATATACTGTGACCTGCTACTCAGATCAAACCAGACTCCTCTTCAGGTCAGTTTACAGCAGAAACAGATTCTTACTTTGTGTCAGAGGGTCCAAGTGTATTACTCAAACCTGGAGGTTTTCTGGACACTGAAGATGTGTCCTCCTCCTCCTCCTCCTCCTCCTCCTCCTCCTCCTCATCATCATCCAAATCTCTCATGGTCTCCATTCTGAGAGATGAACTAGTAACCCTGGAGACAAATACATAAACACACACACTTTATAATGCAAGCATTTCAATCAAATCCATCATAATGATACATGTTGGTTTTAATTTGTGTTGTTGTGAATGTTTCCGAATAATCTGTAAACCTTAACGTGTCAGAAAATTAACAACAAAATAATCATATTACCAAGTTTCACCCAAACTTCCTTCGTAATTCCAGCGGGTATTTGACCACGAATTGCATGGCAGTGAAAGTCAAGGAAAGTGAGGAACTGGCACAAGCTACATTTAATCAAGTACAGTAATTAAGTACAATTTTGAGGGACCTGTACTTTATTTCAATGCTCCGCAACTTTGTACTTCTCCTCCACTACAATTCAGAGGTAAATGGTGTACTTTTACTCCACTACATGTGTTTAATACCTTTAGTTACTTTACAGATTTGGATTAATGATGTGAAATATAATCATCAATTCTTAAATCAGACTTTAGTTATACCTGGAGTAAATTCACAAGCTAACCTGCAGTATACAAAGTCATTCAAACTAGCTGCACTGTTCTGTCATTCTAATGCCTGACATCTATTTCCTTGACTGCTATATTCTTAGTGGCCTCTAGGAACAGGCAAGTGCGTTCCTAGTAAAACGTCTGTGTTGGGTTAACGTTCTGCCATTTTGTTTGAGAGCCGCATGGGGAGCAGGTTCCTGACTCTATCTGTCTCCATCCGGTTATTTTCCCCCTTGAGAAGGCATAATCTGTGAGAACATTTGTTTCGGGAAACATTTTGTATAACATTTGCTACTTATATTTTTGCATCTCATGTAACATTTATCTAAATTCAGCATATGTAGTTAAGCCATGTATGTAATTGCTGCATGAGTAGTAATTGTCCCTTATTGGATGTTGGAGTGCATTTGGTTTATTTTTGGGGAAAAGTACATCGTATTTTGTTGTTGTTAGATATTTATACATGTCTTTGTTTGTATCATTTCAGTTTCACACCGCTCCTATTAAAATACCAAACGTCAGCTCCTGTCTCGGTCATTTTTGGGAGAGTGTTTAGCTCGCTGCATAGCCATGCATCTACACGCGTGGTGAGGGCAGAAGAGTGAAAAGATTAACTTCACCTCAAGATCATCCCGTGGACTAGAAACCCTGCATTACTGCTGAGAGCAACGATGTTGAACGCCCCAGATCTCACTGAGCAACACAACATGGAGGTTAGATCACAAAGCAACACTTCTTCATCACAATGCTCCAGTTGGTTGGGTATTAACATGCTGGCAGCAGAGGCACGTGCAAAGGCTGAAGCTGCGCGTACGAAGGCAGCTTATGCAAAATGTCAAGTGGACATGGAAGTAGAGAAAGCACGCATTGATGCTATGCTTCATGCTCTTAAAGAAGAGGGTGAGGCTGAAGCTGCATCAGCAGCAGCAAACGTGCTTGAAGCAGCTGTAGACATTGAATTTAAAGAACATCAAAAGAAATCTAGCCACTTCTCATCGGCTCAACAATCTATGCAACGCACCAGTGAGTACGTCAATGCACATTACAACAATCAACAAACAAGAAAATTACGAAATGGGTCATCAGACAAATCACAAAGAACAGCAAGCAGCTCTTTCTTCACTGCAAGCACGACCTCAACATACAGAGGCCCCCAACATCATCCAGAGCCCTATCACCAGGCTCCTCTGAGCTTATATCAACAAGGGCCCCAGATCCCATTGGCCTCTCAAACCCACATCAACGCTTTGAATCACTCCCCATCACATTACACTAACGCTGCATACAACTACCCTAGAGGCAGTACACCCTCACATGTAACAACACCCAGACCTTCGGAGATTTCGGACCTCGCCACATACTTGGCACGTCGGGACATCGTCTTATCAGGGCTAAAGATGTTTGATAACAAGCCAGAAAATTATCTGTCCTGGAAAGCCGGCTTCTGCAATGCCATAGAGGGCTTGAACTTGAAACCTAGTGAGGAGCTAGACTTGCTCACAAGGTGGCTCGACGGGAAGTCACTGCAGCTCGTTAAAAGACATCGTGCTGTCAACATCAACTATCCTATGACTGGTCTTAACATGGTGTGGCAACGGTTGGATAAGAGTTACGGCTCTCCAGAGGCCATCGAAGCGTCTCTCTTCACAAGGCTTGAAAACTTTCCGAAAATCCTGAACAAGGACTTTCAGCGGCTGCAGGAACTCGCAGATCTGCTCCTCGAAGTCGAAGCTGCTAAATGTGAGGGTTACCTACCAGGACTCAGCTTCCTTGACACATCTAGAGGTGTTACACCCATTGTGGAGAAACTCCCATATAACCTCCAGGACCAATGGATAATTCAAGGTTCAACATATAAAAAAGAACATCAGGTTCATTACCCACCTTTCTCCTTCTTTGTTAATTTTGTGCAAAGCCATGCGGAGATGAGAAATTATCTTTGCTTTCCAAAACTCCAGCGCTCAACCTCTCAAAAGTGAGCACCCCACAGCAAAGCAGTGGAGGACTCAGAACAGCAATTCAGTCAATAAAACTGAAGTAGGGAACTACTCCTCCCCTGACTCTAAAAACAAGCCTCATGAGGATCCAGACAAGCTATGCCCCATTCACAAAAAACCACACCCCCTCAGAAAGTGTAACAGCTTCAGGGGAATGCTGCTTGATCAACGCAAGAGCTTTCTGAAAGAGCATTTCATATGTAATCAGGGTCTGATTGTGGCCGAAGTAGATCCTCATCTTCTGACGGAGAGTCAGCGAACTTATACAGCCTCTTTCTGGGTGCCATTATTTGCTCGAATAAGTCCTAAAAGCAAATACATCCTTGTCCTTGTCCTTATATTATATTATGTTCTGTTGCCTGCTGTTGTCTCTGTGTTCTCTTTTCGCTGTGTTCATCAGTGTTTTGCTGCTGTGCGGTGGAGGTGCAGCTGTGGTTCCTCTGCTGCGTTATGTGCGTAAAGCTGCCGCTGCTAGCATTATTTATACTACGCAGGATCCTATCTCTGGAACCCATTGGTCGATTTTGGGGGTTGACACCTTTTTTGAAACGTTAGAGCCAATAGAATCGAGGGGGAGTTAGTAAGTCCCGCTAAACACTTACGTCAAGGAGAGAGAGGTTTGCTTAAACAGCACGTGAGACAGCAGTAGCCCGGACTGCAACATTTTATACCTACTCTGCTGCATTGAATGTAATGATGGATTATCAGGAAAAATTCTAAAGTGACTAAGAGACATTGGATTAACCTTGAGCAGTGTTTTTATTCCCTTGAACAGCAACTGTAAAACATAATTAGCGTTTTTATTCCCTTGAACAGCAACGGTAAGACATCATTATTGTTATGATTTAGAAAAGTGTTGTTGTTTTCTTGCTCTGTTCTGGCTGCTAGCTCAGTGAGTTTGTGTCATGCAATGATGATACTTATGTCAAAATAATCTGTGGAGTATCAGCTTTCAGAAGATATGTAGTTTGTGCAGAACATATTAAGTTTTAAAGATTATTTGTGCTAGTTAGCACCGGAAGTAACATCAGCCCGTTTTCACTGAGGGCTAATGCTAACGCTTCTTGTGAGACTTGTGTTTTGTTTCGGTAAAAGTGGCTCATATCGTCAGGTAGCTGAGTTTTTTCCCGTTATTTGAGTATAAGACATTCATAGGTTTTTACATGTTAAGAAGCCCTGAGACACAGTTTCGTGAAAAGAAAAACCGCTGCCCCGGTACCGGGGTCTCTCGGGCTTAACAGGTTAATGCTTAATACTGCTTTACTTCTTTATTATATTAAATAGGTCAAAATGTATATTGCTGGACCTCTTTAGATTTCTTTACCTTCTCCATGCACCTTGGAAGTAGGTTACCCTGTTAAGCGCCATTCCCCCACGGGCGGGCTTCTTAACATTTAAAAACCTATTAATGTGTCATACCCACTTAACGGGAAGAAACGCAGCTATCAGACAATATTAACAATTTTTAGCAAAACGAAACATAAGGGTAATAACAAAGGCTCTGAATTAGCCCTGAGCTAACACACTTAGCACAGAACTCACGCTAAAATACCCTTATTACTCATCATATCTGCAACAAACAAGATATCGATTAGCAAGCTGAGATTGCACAGATTCGACAGGTATTAGTATCATTACTGACCGATCCGAACTCACGACTCGAGAAGCGAAGACATCACACCACGTAGCATTAGGTAGCCAACACGGCAATATGTCTTACCTTTATTGTTTTCTGATCAAAAGTTGTCTTCGATAATCCATCAGCAATAAATCTAGTTTTCAGTTTTCAGATTTCAGAGCGTAAAATAGGTTTCGCTTTGGGCAAACTGTGTTCGCATAGCTCTCATTTCTCAATGGTAACATATATGTGTGTATGTGGAAATTCCCCTTCGATTCTACTGGCTCTAACGGTTCAAAAGAGATGTCAATCATCAAAATTGACCAATGGGTTCCAGAGAAACGGCAAATACACCCATTTCCACCCAAATGACCCCAGAGGTGGGTTTTTCTTTGCTAAACCTCTCTAAAAAGGTCAAATGTCACTTGTTTTGCATCAATCTTGATACAGGGTACTTAATATATGTTATAGTTTGGATTCCCAAAGCTTTTAGTCTATATCCCATAGGGATGTAACCATACCAAAAACTCACGGTACGATAATATCGCGATTAAAAAGTCCACAGTACGATATTTATCGCGATATTGAAAAATAAAGAAAAACAATGTGAATTTTTGTTTTCTTTATTAAATAATAAATCGGATTTGTAAAGCATTTTAGTAGGATAGTAGTATTTTAAAGTGTCAACAATATAATAATCAGACCCTGCAATAGAATAAATCAAGTTTCACTTTAGTTTTTCAAGTAAAAAAAAATCGAGACTTTTATTTACCGTGATATCGCGATATTCGATATATCGTTACATCCCTACTATCCCATCATTCAAGGGCGGTTTTTACTAGAAGTAATGGTTTATTTTTGGACGGACACTATAATTTACATTTTTTTACTATGCTCAATCTGAATTTACTTTAAAATAAAAAAAATCTATATTGATTCTGACTTTTCTACATCCAACTCACAGGTTTCTCATTGCTTTGAGAAAAAAGATTATTAATGTACCCCTTTTATAAGGGAAGTTATTGTCATTTGTTCTGGGAATGTCATTTTCTAGCCTGAGACCTGAAAAACAGGCTCAGGGCTCAACAGGTTAAGTTGTGCCAGAAAGTTCCATTGTTCTTGTTGGCCAGCAGCCATTCCTTATGACAGGGTGTGGTTCAAATAATGCATTTGCATTTTTGTAGTCACAGACAGCCCTGTACATGTTTACTGTCACACCCTCTGTTCTGTCGTGTTCCCCTCTGCTACATTTCACTGACATTCAGTAACTTCCAAAAGCTTTTGACGGAGAACTCATATTCAAGCAGGCATTGCTGATATTATGTATAAATGCTTACAACATTAGCTGAAACATCTCATTATAATACAACATTGTTGATTCAGAAGAAGTTATCGTGTACATTTTACAAACAAAAAGCCCTCTCGCAAAACATTAATTTTGTGCAGCCAGTGGTTTTTCTCACCTTAACGGCTCATCTGACCAGATTTTGGCTGCTGGCCTTCTTTCCTGGAACATAAGATGTTTCATGTAATTCTGAACAGAAATGTAACAGCACTTTTTCTTGGCAATACCAGTGAAATTAATACTGCACTTCGCGCTAAAAGTCCTACCTCTTGCGCTGTCTTCACCTGAGTAATCGACAACTCCTTTGCCTGAATGATCAGCCCTTCCATGTGACGTCAATTCCTGTGAAAGCAGGTTTCAAGTTCAGACAAGAACAAACTTGCCTACGCCTTCTTTTAATGTCCTTTATTTTATAGAATAGAAAGATTCATCAGGCATAGAAAGCATTACTCGATTACAACTGAGAACATGACTGCCACAAATACTGATGAAATCAAACTCGTAAAAAAATAAAACAATACAAGCTGAAGTGCCAGCATCAGGAATTACTTCAAAGCAGTTATTTGTAGTCAAGTAGAAAGTCATGGCTCTCACTGAAACTTGGCTGAGACCCAAAGAATATGTCAGCATACATGAAGCCACTCCTCCCAGTTTGTATCAAGTTTAGTCCTTAAAACTGTAATAAGTCATTATTGAAGGTGACTTCAATATTCATGTTGACGATGATATCAATAGCCTAAATACAAGGGTTCGACTTATAAACTGAGCTCTATGGAGGTCTTTAAAACTAACGTGCAAGCACTCAAAAACACACACACACACACACACACACACACACACACACACACACACACACACACACACACACACACACACACAGCAGCAGCCCTCTACTTGCTACAAACTTAAATATGAAAAGGTTCAACTCAGCGGCGTACCCACAGCCAATCAGCGCTTCATAGTGCAGAGCCGGGAAGCCCAGAAGGAAGTGCCACAAACTGCAGTTCATCTAGTGGCCGACAGGGGACTGATGCAAAAAGGAGCAATTCCCATAGACCCCCATGTTAAAATGCCCAACTTTACAGCAGAAATAAACATGTTTCTAGCCTGGATCCAATAAAACTTATTCTGGATATAGTTAGATTCCACCTTCATGACAATGGAATAGGGAGTGCATTTTTTTACCGTGAGTTTTTATAGTAAGTAAAGTAACTTTTGCCGTGAGTGAATGAAAGTATTATTTCTTCTTGAGGTCTGCAGTTTAGCGTGTACACATTTGCTGAATATGAAAACACTCAGTGTGTGCCCACTGTGCGACTGTCAAGGATAAACAACCTGTGCCCCCGATATATGTTGTATGTATTATTATGAGGGGCCGTGTAGGCCAAAATTCAAACTCACCTCACACACACACTACTGAAAACATCTGGCCTTGCACACACACTACTGAAATACTCTCACATTCACTACTGAACACCTCACACACACACTACTGAAAATTAAGCCTCACACACACACTATTGAAATCCTCTCACATTCACTACTGAACACCTCACACACACTACTGAAAATTAAGCCTCACACACACACTACTGAAAACATCTGGCCTTGCACACACACTACTGAAATCCTCTCACATTCACTACTGAACACCTCACACACACACTACTGAAAACATCTGGCCTTGCACACACACTACTGAAATCCTCTCACATTCACTACTGAACACCTCACACACACACACTACTGAAAATTAAGCCTCACACACACACTACTGAAATCCTCTCACATTCACTACTGAACACCTCACACACACACTCCTGAAAAGCATTTTACTGAAAGGTTCTCAGTAGGGAATGTGCATGTGTTTCACCTATGTGTGTGTGAGGGGATTCTTGATGTAACGGAAGTCATTCTAATGTAACGGAAGTCATTCTAATGTAACGGAAGTCATCTGCTAGTGGTCTCTTTGCTAGCCCCGTTAGCTTCATTAGCTCCAGGCTGCTACTCGGACGTGTTTGTTGTGTTGATGCCTGGAGGAGTATTCTTCATTGAAATATCGCACTTATCTTATGGCTCTGCGGTTCAAACAGACCGTCTATGAATGCAGTTTATTCGGTAAGTGAAATTCAAGCACTTTATTTCTTACTTGTCTTTTTATTCAGCTAACAAGCGAGACGAAGCTACATCTGTGCTAACGATGCTATCCGTAGCATACAAGTTAAAACATAATAGAGAAGTGTAAAACATTAAGAAGGATTATACTGTAAAACATAAGGCTTCTCGGTGAGGTTGGTAAAATAAGGTCATGCTTGTACATTAGTTAGTTTGCTAGTTAGGTAACTGCATTGTTATTGTTAATTTAAAATAGCTATGCTCGACGATGCAGACAGCTAGCGTCACATTAGTGTTGAAGAGCAGAGTATGAGATTAACCTCACTATAAGATCTGTGTATCTGAACAATATGAATCTCACATTTCCAGTTGGTTCCAGAAATAACGTTGACGTAGATATTGCAATATGGTTTGTTGAGCTGGAGTTGATTGTTGAAGCTTACTGGTTAACGTTCATCATATTAAACGAACGAACCCAAACGTTGTTGTTTTTATTAATATTATTACCAATACTTACTTAGCATTTTATTATCATTACACTGGAGAAACCGACTTATTGTGGCAGCAGAACGTGAACATGTAACTTAATGCCTGCATTTGAGGACGAAAAATAGCTCAGTCAATGCTTTAGGGACAAGGAAATGATTTGTTTAAATATTAGATATGACGTTATGTGTGCTTCTGTGACAATGAAGCTTATTCATTGCATTACATTTGTTGAAGATGTTTGTCTTTTACCCTTACGTGTGTGTTACAAATGAATGTGAATATGGCATAGTACAAATATTTAAATTGACTGTCTCATGAAAAACGATTCTAAAATAAAAAGGACCCCAAAGTGAGTCAACAAAACTTTCAATAATAATCTAAGGTATTGAGTTTTGGGATGTTACTTGCATACAAATCTATAAATGCCTTAAGGTTTCTAAAACATACAATATGTGGTAAATTCAACAGTGGACCCAGCAAAGATTCACATTTTTGCATGATTTGTTGCTGTTACTTAATTTTAATAAATTCAAGTCAAGCTTAGTTACATGTGATGGGAGCTATATGCTCTTACCTGTGTGCCTCCTCCGCAACCAGACTGTATTCAAACTCTTAAGTACCAGTTCTATCTACTTTAAACAATTAAAAAGACAAAATCAACTACATTTATTGATATACCAATCTTTATTTTTGGGGCCTCTTCTTCTTTTAAATTAAACTTTCAGACATGAGATATTGAAATACAGTAATAGTTTTGTCTATTTAAAAAAGAATGAGCCATTCCTTACAGTTAACTTCATATTTCTTATTGTCTAAAGCATTTATGACACACATTTCCCCCTCATATTCACAGTGTGGATCAATTGAGACAGCGTGCAGAGACTTTGGGAGAAACCTCAGCATGACGGATGTCCTGTCTGTGGGTTTGGCTGGAGAGGACTGAGGTGGAGAGGTCTTTCTCTGGGAGGAGGCCCAGGCCTGATGGAGGAGGACCAGGCCTGATGAAGAAACCCCCTAACTGCATCTGTGAGCACATACTGGGCTCAGCTGTCACAAACAAATGATGGTCCTGTTTGACTTTGTGTTCACAATAAAAGTGTAGTTTCTTAGTGAATGTCCTGTATTGGTCTTTAATCTGAAATCAGCTTTTCATTTTCTTCTTGCCCCTCTGAGAAAACGGTGAGGCAGTTGTGTTCTTCAGGTATGTCCTTTCCTAACAGAAATGACAAGAAACATATGACATTATTGCAGAGCAAGTGTGTTATTTATGAAAGAGGTTTGTTTATTTAGCGGCTGTAGAAATAATGTATTTTTTTAATTTTAATGTGTTTTTTTAATTCATCACTTTGTACTACAAAGATAATCAGATTATGAATGAACAGTCTGCAGTTAATCAACATTAACATATCTTATTAAATAATATTCAACTGCTCGGTTGTCTCACTGCAAGAACCACTTTTACCACGTCTTTTACAGACAATATGTAGAGACAAATGGTAGCAATTCTCACAATGTAAAATAATAATTGCCTTAAATACATTGAAATGTGAAAGCTGATTATAGTTGTTACTTTATCTATTTAAACCAGAACGTTTCTCGATTCTTTGTACAGTATGAAAGGAGTCTTTGTACCTTTGAGTCCATGCTGAAGTTCACTGATGTTAGGAATAGGTCTGTCTCTCGTGGTCAGCATCCTCTGGTCTGTCTGCATCACCTGGAAACTTTAAACAAACAGATGTATATGTAAAGTAACAATGTGTTGGTCACAGACTTGTTTTTACATGCAAACGTCATGTGATCATCTTTTTGTTATCCTTAAAAAAAAGTGCTGGATATCAAAGCCCACACACACGTAAGGGTAAAAGACAAACATCTTCAACAAATGTAATGCAATGAATAAGCTTCATTGTCACAGAAGCACACATAACGTCATATCTAATATTTAAACAAATCATTTCCTTGTCCCTAAAGCATTGACTGAGCTATTTTTCGTCCTCAAATGCAGGCATTAAGTTACATGTTCACGTTCTGCTGCCACAATAAGTCGGTTTCTCCAGTGTAATGATAATAAAATGCTAAGTAAGTATTGGTAATAATATTAATAAAAACAACAACGTTTGGGTTCGTTCGTTTAATATGATGAACGTTAACCAGTAAGCTTCAACAATCAACTCCAGCTCAACAAACCATATTGCAATATCTACGTCAACGTTATTTCTGGAACCAACTGGAAATGTGAGATTCATATTGTTCAGATACACAGATCTTATAGTGAGGTTAATCTCATACTCTGCTCTTCAACACTAATGTGACGCTAGCTGTCTGCATCGTCGAGCATAGCTATTTTAAATTAACAATAACAATGCAGTTACCTAACTAGCAAACTAACTAATGTACAAGCATGACCTTATTTTACCAACCTCACCGAGAAGCCTTATGTTTTACAGTATAATCCTTCTTAAGGTTTTACACTTCTCCATTATGTTTTAACTTGTATGCTATGGATAGCATCGTTAGCACAGATGTAGCTTCGTCTCGCTTGTTAGCTGAATAAAAAGACAAGTAAGAAATAAAGTGCTTGAATTTCACTTACCGAATAAACTGCATTCATAGACGGTCTGTTTGAACTGCAGAGCCATAAGATAAGTGCGATATTTCAATGAAGAATACTCCTCCAGGCATCAACACAACAAACACGTCCGAGTAGTAGCCTGGAGCTAATGAAGCTAACGGGGCTAGCAAAGAGACCACCAGCAGATGACTTCCGTTACATTAGAATGACTTCCGTTACATTAGAATGACTTCCGTTACATCAAGAATCCCCTCACACACACATAGGTGAAACACATGCACATTCCCTACTGAGAACCTTTCAGTAAAATGTTTTTCAGTAGTGTGTGTGTGAGGTTAATTTTCAGTAGTGTGTATGCGAGGTGTTCAGTAATGAATGTGAGAGGATTTCAATAGTGTGTGTATGACGTTAATTTTCAGTAGCGTGTGTGTGAGTTGTTCAGTAGTGAATGTGAGAGTATTTCAGTAGTATGTGTGCAAGGCCAGATGTTTTCAGTAGTGTGTGTGTGAGGATTCAGTAGTATGTGTGCAAGGCCAGATGTTTTCAGTAGTGTGTGTGTGAGGTGTTCAGTAGTGAATGTGAGAGGATTTCAGTAGTGTGTGTGCAAGGCCAGATGTTTTCAGTAGTGTGTGTGTGAGGTGTTCAGTAGTGAATGTGAGAGTATTTCAGTAATGTGTGTGCAAGGCCAGATGTTTTCAGTAGTGTGTGTGCGAGGGGAGTTTGAATTTTGGCCTACACGGCCCTTCATATATTATTGCTACACAAACATTACATTGCAGTTTAACGGAGCGTCCACACTACAGCTCCAAAAAAAGCTTGGAGCTGGGCGTGTCTGAAGCTTGGGGATGTTATTCAAGCAACACAACCAACAACCAATCACATGAATCTCCCGCCCCCGACATACAAAGCAAAAACCCCCGGGGATTTTATGCGAGCAATATATATATATATATATAAACTCCCCAAACAGGCGAAAACCTACCAGTTTCACCCACTGTCTCTGCCACCTCCCTCCATGCCTGGTTCCTCCGGTTTGTATCCCGGTAGGTGAAGAGGGTCTGCTCATACAAAACCGGGTGATTGCTACGGCGATAATTAGTTTCTCCTCCATCTTTTTTTGAAATATAGAAATGAACGGCGGGATATCTCTCCCAGCTTAGACGCGGTTTGATTGGCTACGGCTTGAGCTGTCAGATTTTCCGAAACGGGATTTGATTGGCTGGCGCTGGCTACTCCGGCGTCTCCGGCGTCAGAAGTTGAACATTGTTCAACTTCTGTCGCCTCGAAAGTCCCTGCTAGAGAGCAGGGCCGTATCCAGGATTTCCTAAATACCGAGGTCCAACGATGCTAGGGGGGTTCGGGGGATACCCCCCGAGATTTTTGGGATTTTCATGATCTAGTTCTAGGTGCTTTTTAAGTCCTGTGGGGGGTCACACATTGGATAATATATTGATTTCAAACCATGTCAGTGGGCTGACAATGTCAGCATCAATTATTTTTGGAAGTGTAATGCATAAGAATCAGTTGATTGTTACTATTAATGATCTGGACATGGAGAAGAGGCTAAAATGATCATAAAACATTGTCAACATTCATTTTCCATGTCTCTCTCCTTTCCATAACCTGCAGCCTCTCTTCCATCTTCTTGAGTCTCTGTCTTCTTCCTGTTCATTACTCTCTCTGTCCTCTACTCTTTCTCTTTGTTCAATCTCTCCCTCGTTGTTCACTTTTTGCTCCTCCTCACTTGTCGCTCCTGCCAGTGAATTAAAAGCAATTCAGCAATTTAGTTCATTTCACTTGTTTGTTTGCATTCTTTTTTTATTTAAATCTGTTATATTTGATTCCCAAAAGAGAACAAAGATGTAAGCAAATTGTGTTTTATACAATTGTATGTTATTATCATAACCTGCAATATATGTATGTTTTAAAATTATGCCTATTGTAAATGAAGACCAAAGCTGAGCTTCGACTGACGTAGTCTTTTCATTATATCTGAGTCAATGTAAAAAGAAAACAATACAATGTTATATCTTCGATGTTTTACTCAAATTGAAATGAAAGAAAAGCATTACAACGTTTGTTAAAAGATAATCCTTCTGACATTGGATGAATGTAATTAACTGTAGCTCTCTAGCTAGTTTATTCACGCAATTTAAACCAAAGTATAGCCTATAGCTGCAATATAAGTTAGTGTGCATGTTGTCGGACGTCCACTGACTAACGTAGAGCGTTCACACAGGATCTGCTGGTCATATGATGTCCTGATGAGCAGAAACACAAGCAGCCCGCTGGACTCAGATCTCTAGATACTTCATCACTCCTCCGCTGCTCCGGTACAAGTCCGAGCTGCGGTGGTTTGTTGATACATGTCGTCTTCTTCTGTTTGCTTTAATCGAGGCTACGTAGTTATGCAGCGCCCCCATGGTCAGTAAATGGAAGTACTACAAAGAACCCCATTTAGTGCAATTATTTCACAAGTTTTGTTATATACACAGCTCGAAAAATATTACCGAGGTCCGGACCTCGGTGACCTCAATGGTAGATACGGCCATGCTAGAGAGCAGGGACTTTCGAGCGGCTCTTTTGTGAGAAAAGAGCTACATTTCTGATTGGCTGGAAGGATTGCAAACCACGCCCCGCAAAACTCCCAAAAAGTTTTGTGAAGCCGCCATTTTATTATCCTCGCATTAGCATTATTAGCATTAGCATTAGCCCAGCGCAGAAACGCAGAGAGTCTAACTTATGGCAACACAAAATAAAACATGGGAGTGGTGGAGATGAGGAGGTGCCGGCGTTCTGGCGATTTACTCGGAAGTCCCAGCAGCTTCTACTGAAGCCAGTCCCTAACTCCGGGGACTTCCGGCCGGGGACTTTGGGCGGCAGTATACGCCGTGAAGTGGTTTGCGGCCTGCCAGTAAACCCAAAGCCCTAGGGACTTTTTCCAGTGTGAACGTGATCTGTACTTAGTTCATGCGAACTAAAGAGTTCACATGAACTAAGTTCACATGAACCTTTGTGGGAAAAAGTACCGCAGTGTGAATGCGCCTCTTGTCATCGTTGGAAAAGCTCCGTCTCTCCTGCACAATGATCTCATCGGATCCAAATATGGTCATTTGCTTTGTATCAGCAACCAATCGTGAAAGCACAAAAGGGTCTTAAACCAAGAAACGAAATCTCATTGGCTGGTGTCAATTTCTGACAACGTGATTCGTTCAGATGCATCACGTGGTGTGCTAAAACACTTCCTGGTTAGCTTTCCGCTCGAAATGTAAATCTCAAAATGGCAAAATAACGGCGAAAAAAACGTTCACAGAGAAGACAACAACAATTGTCACTTGCACGAAGCAAGGTTATACAAAACACAAATGACCCCGAACATGAAATACCTTCACGGAGTGCGTCGATGCGCACGCTGTCATCCAAAGAACAGAGGGTTTAGCTAGCGCCTCACTGCAATCTTTAAAGGTCGTTTTCTCAAAATGAGTTTTTTCTCCTACTCTGAGTCCGAAATGTCCACTTCAGTTGCACTTACATACACCAAACTTTCCAGTTATATTCCTATCAATATTATGAAGGCTTTTACAGAAGGGTTTGTTCATATATCATTCATAGCCTGAATTATATAAGATTGTATACCTAGAAACATGGCGAAAATTGATATTTTAGGGCTGTTGACAATATTTTCTGATTTATGGAGTGATAAAGAGAGATATCTAAAATCCCTTCGGTGAAAGCCTTAGAATGCTAAAATGAAACGAGAATTTTGAACCTGGCTTTATCCAAAGTTCAGATTTCGGTTCCTGAAATGTGTTAAAATATGCGCAAATGTAATGAGATAATGGATCATTTATATATATATTACTCTAGTTGTAGAGGTGGTGGGCTGAGGAGTAGCTGGTGGTCCACTCTTTTTATTGGGTTGTTTGTTGGAGATACAAATCCAAAATCCTTTTTTGCGCCATTCTAGAAAGTTGTCACTCTGCAGTGTGTGTGTCGCGTCAATTACGTCACTCTCCCAAGACCTACGACCTAGATGACTCGGATTTTACTTATTTGGAAAATAAATTCTAACCACCTGATATATACAAATATATACTATGACTATTATATGCTACTGTATACAGCTAATTTTATTTTAAGTAAAATCATAACTATTTTATGTAGTTTAATCATTTTTATTTAGGTGGTCACTCAGTTTTTCAAATGTACACCACTTGCCAACAGGGGGTGCTGCAGCACCCCCAGCACCCCTACTTCCCGCGGCTATGGATGGAGATGCCCATGGTCAGCACGCTCTCTATGGTTCCTCTGTAGAACGTGGTGAGGATGGGAGGAGGGAGCTGTGCAGGAAGTGTAGGCGCTGCTGTGCCTTCTTAAATAGTGATGTAGTGTGAGTGGACCAGGTCAGACTGCTTGTGATATGCACCCCCAGGAACTTGGTGCTGTCTGTAGTCTTCACTGCTGTGCCGTTGATGTGGAGTGGTGGGTGACAGTGCTTTTTGTTCCTGAAGTCGACAATGATCTCTTTTGTTTTATCGACATTCAGGATCAGGTTGTTGGTGTTACACCAGTCTGTCAGATGTTTCACCTCCTCCCTGTAGGCATGTTCGTTGTTGTCCCTGATGAGTCCCACCACTGTTGTATCGTCCGCGTACTTTATGATGTGGTTGGTACTGAACCTGGAGCATAAGCATAAGCGCCATCAATAAAAGTAGTAGTACCGTTAAAGCCTTAACGATACCCATCCCTATGTGGATGTCAGTTTTACACACATTCTGAGGCCGCCGTGCCTATGTTTTTGTTTTCACTGCTAATGTATGCTTATGTTCTATTAGTGCATTAAAAAAATCATTAAAATCATTAATGAAGTTTCAGCTCAGACCCCACGCTTAATATGTCTCCCCTTGGCCCACCTACATTTCTCCAGGCCCACCCACACAATAATTCCTGGCTACGCCACTGGTTCAACTACGCACACCACATAACACATCATCTCGGCTCGCGCAGCACGCTCACAGGCATAGATTGCGCAATAATGTATTGCGCACCTTGGAGGTGAAGTGCAGGCATATTGTCATTTAAGGGAATGCGTAGTTCTTTTGGAACACATGTGTTTCTTTTAGCCTATTTACCTCGTTAACGTAGTAATAATACTCATTACATTGACAAATTGCATTATTTGTAGGGATGTAACGATATATCGAATATGGCGATATCGCGGTAAATAAAAGTCTTAATACCGTCGTGAGACTGACAAAATCTACCGCGATTTTTTTTTTTTTTAAACCATTATTCAACCAGATGGTCCCATTGAGATCATCGATCTCTTTTTCAAGGGAGACCTGTCCAACATGGCAGCAAGTAGGTTACAACATGAACATAAAACAACAGATAACACAAAAGGACATCGTATTTACAGGGCTACATGTACACACCTAGTAGGGATGCCAGAAACTGACCATGATCAAATTCGAAAATCGGACAGCCCTGGCGAATATTAATCGATTATTCGCCGCCCCCCTCCCCGCGGGAGAGAACAACGTTTTTTTGTAGCGACCCCATGGGGTCAAAAGGGACGGTGTTGGTTCCTTGGAGTTTTTCGGACTGTGTCACTCGAAAGAATGTTGCAATGAAGGCAACAGTTGGGACATGTTTGGGAGTTGGTTGCAGAGAAGGCAACCCAGAGCATGTTTACTCTAATGAGTGATGGACGGCCTGTTTGTGGATTTTATTTTGTTGTCTAACTTGTGCTGGTTCGCTATTTTGTTGTTGTTGCTGATATAAATAAAGTTTGTTTGGAGCTTAAACAACCGACTAAGCCATGTATCGAAGGGACGAATTGAACCCCGTCACATATGGTGTCAGAAGTGGGATGGCTAGTCGGAGGAAGCTGGGCGGCCTTTGCGGAGCGGCGAACGGGACTACGATCCCGGCGTCAGCAGCAGGAGGAGAGCGCGGCTGCCGGGTCGGAGCGGGCATGGGAGACGAGGATGAGGACGGGTCCTGGGTGGGCCCAGCGGCTCCTGCGGCCTCGGTGTCGGCCAGTGGACCAGGGCGAGAGGGGTTCCTGTTGGCGGAGCTTCGGGACCTACGGACTTCTCTTTCGGTTGGTGATCCGTATCTTCGGTCGGACTCCGATGGCCGGCCTGGTCGGCCGGCGCCTAGGTGGAGGCACTGTGCGGTGCGGAGATTCCACAGTGCCAGTGCGGTGAGGACATGCGAACTGTTTGTTGCGGTTTGGGACGCATTGCCAAAGCGTGGAGGTGGCTGTTTGTCTTTCCAGGTTGCCGCACATCGCCAACCTTGGGGAGGGAGAGGATAATGTGACGGAGCGGGTCACAGAGTGACTGACTCCGTCACTGACAGCCGACACACACACACACACACCACACACACACCAAACATTTCCTGCTCTCTTCCCAAATGAACCATGCAATTTCTTATTTATTTTACTTTTGTTTAATTATGGGGAATGATTATGTTAAGAGGGGGTTAATCTGTTTTATGTTTGGGTCGGATTTTTATGTTGAAATGTGGTTTTGAGCTAATTGTGTCACCTGTTGACGGTAAGCCTGTGGGAGGGGCTATGGGCTCATAAGGGACGGGTTTTTTTCGGACTGTGTCACTCTGAAGAATGTTGCAGTGAAGGCAACAGCTGGGACGTGTTCGGGGATTTGTTGCAGAGAAGGCAACAGCCAGAACACGTTTACTCTGAATGAGTGATGGACGGCCTGTTTTTGTCTTTTATTTTGTTTGTTTAAGGTATGCTGGTTCGTATATTTTGTGTTGCTGTTAAGAATAACGTTTTTTGGAGCGTAACCCAACCGACTAGGCCAGTGTTTGTGAACGGACAAATAGAGCCCCGTCATATATGGTGTCAGAAGTGGGAAGAGAGCAGGAAATGTTTGGTGTGTGTGTGTGTGTGTCGACTGTCAGTGACGGAGTCAGTCACTCTGTGACCCGCTCCGTCACAATTTGCACTTGTCAGTTCGAAGTAGTTCCACGAGGAACTCTTCTTTGAACGTACCGCTTTGTTCATCTTTAGTTGTGTTGCTCTCACTGTTCTGTATATCGGCAATAAATTAATCGCACGTGTGACGGGGGCGGGGTCGGTGTATAGCTGCGCTGCTGGCTTCCTCCAAGTTTACAGTAAAACAAACTGGTGGTGTGACCAATGGCCATTTACAATTATTAATACTATTACTATTATTAGCATTAGTGTATATTTTGTTTGAAACTAAGCCAGGAAAAAAAAGAAAAACATAAATAATAATAAAAATATATATTTAAAAAAAAATCGAATTACATTTTTTTATTTTCGATTATGGAGACTGTAACGAATATTCGAAAAATCGAATAATCGCTGGCATCCCTAATACCTAGAGACATTGACAAGTACCAACAGTATATTTATACCTCGCCCTGTCAATAAGCCTCACCTTCTTGGCAAAAACTGTATTGTTTTTGAAGTGGTGGAGAGACAATGCACAGTTTGACCCACTGCTGTCACCCATGGCCAAAGCATATCTCTCTGTCCCAGCAACATCAGTACCAAGCGAGAGAGTTTTTTCCACAGCAGGGGATATGGTAAACGCCCAAACATCCCAGCTTCTACCGGGAAATGTGGACATGCTCATATTCCTAAAAGATAACCTTGATGATGCTGAGTGAGTGAGTTAGAGTTAAGTTACTTGAAAAACTAAAGTGAAACTTGATTTATTCTATTGCAGGGTCTGATTATTATATTGTTGACACTTTAAAATACTACTATCCTACTAAAATGCTGTACAAATCAGATGTATTATTTAATAAAGAAAAACAAATTAAAGTAAAAAAAAAATTATTATATTCACATTTTTTTCCTTTATTTTTCAATATCGCGATAAATATCGTACCGTGGACTTTTTAATCGCGATATTATCGTACCGTGAGTTTTTGGTATCGTTACATCCCTAATTATTTGGGATTAAAATAATGGTTGTTGGTAATGTATTAGCGACCCCCACAGATGTATGATTTCACTGCGTCCGTGGGAGCTCAAAGCTCAAAATTGGCTCCCAGATAACTCAAACCCTGGGCTTAACTGGACAAGTGACTTTCATTTAGGAGCAGTTGGGTTAAACACGATAACAAAGGGTTTAATACACAAAAAATGTTTGACGAATTATAACGGATGAGTGAGGGGGTACTTATAGAATGGCGACCAGCTCAAGGGGTACACGAGACAAAAAAGGTTGGGAACCACTGCCTTAATGGACACGGTGGTGGTGGGCAGCTACATGGGGATGCTGCGGATATTCTCCCCAAACGTCAACAAGACCAGCGAGGGAGGTCCGGCTGACGCCCTGCTGCTGGAGGTCCAGCTTAAAAACGCAATCATCCAGGTGGAAGTGGGCAAGTTGGTCTCGTAAGCAGACTGAAACTCAGGGAGAAGGCCATCAAAGGGTTAAAATAGATTGCCTTATGGTGGAATATAGGTTAATATAGTGTATATTTAGGTGATGAATGGAGAGAGTCTACTGGTAAAATGTAAGTGAATGATGTGCTTACTATGAGGTGCTCTCCATGGAGGATGGAACATGACATATATATATATAAAAACAACAACAAAATGAGATTATTAAATACGGATAAGGGAACAAATAATATAATAATTGTTGGTATAAACAAATTACAGATTATAAGGTTAGTTTTTGGTGAATAGTATATTGTAGTATATCTGTAGTGGTATGTTGAAGGTGCTCTTCTGAGAGTATCCTCAAACAACCTTCAAATAGCAGCAACAATGGATCACTGAAGGACAAAAGAGAGCAGGCTGCAGAGAGAGGAAGAGCCTGTGTGTTTCAACCGTCCCAAGTAACGAACATTAAGGTAAGACGGGTTTGCCATCAGGATATCAAACATTATTCACAATTGTAAATGTATTATCTCGGCCTGGGTGTTGTAGTATTTGTTGTTGTCAGTCCCCTCAGGAGAGAAAGCTTCATGTTGTCTCCGTCCATATAGTCAGGTGTCAGCAAACACAACCAGCAACATGTGGTATAAAAGCACAACAAAATAAATTAATCTAAAACTAGATACATTAAAAACATGTGATAATAACAATAATAACATTCAGATCAGAATCAGAATACCTTTATTAGTCCCACAGAGGGGAAATGTACATTGTTACAGCAGAAAAGAGCCACAGACAGCTTAATGTTACCTCAAGCATGCATACAAAAGTATTAAAGATTAAAAAAACTGAAAAACGCAATCATGTGCTTCTTGGTATTGAATATCTTCCTACTCCATGGAAATGTTACTCACTGCAGTTTATTTAGACTAGGTTTATGAAGAAAACGTGTTATTACCGGGAACATGAGTGAAAAATAGTCACGTGAGATTAATTGAGTCGGGGTGATTAACGCAAAAATGTCATAATTGAAAACTGTTCTTCGTGTTCTCCGTAGCCGTTCTTCTGACTGTTTCCAAAGAGTTGAGGGACAGAAATTGAACCTCATGCAGGATTACGGGGCTGAACGCACTGCCATTTGTTAAGAAGACGATATTCCCTCATGGACCTGGAAGATAAACAGGGAGAATACTCTTGTTATAGAACCAACGATCACTGAAAACAGAGATCTCTTAAAAAAGTTAACAAAAGTTCAATGTGATGTTCAGAGAGATATTTATATATTTATTTAAAATATATAATATGTAACATTTCCTTATTCAAATGTCAAAAAATGATTACCCTATGGTATTTAAACATTATTTGTGAGTTGTGTTCATCCAATACCTGTTCTTTCACACAAGTGAAAAGCTAGCATTAGGCTATAAAGCAGGGTTGGCCAACCAGTCAGATGTTAAGAGCCACATTTTGTCTATGTTACTGCAAAGAGCCACATCAAACACACTGATACCGCTTGTTTCAGTTTTTTGTTTTCTGGAGACAAGATTTCAACCACGTCACTGATGCATTTTTGTGGCATTGGCAGGGCCGCCTTAATGCACGGGCTGACCTGGGCTGAAGCCCAGGGGCCTACGGAGATCAGGGGCCTATCATGAGCCAATTTTTTTTTTTTTCCGGATGTTTTTAATTTTTTTTTAAATAAACAAAGTCTTGGCTTTCAGAATATTAAACTTTTATTTCCAAAATCACACGATAAATACATTTTTGAAGCTTGTAAAGGGAAGAAGACAGCTCTCCCTCGCCACTCTGCTGTTCTGCTGTTCCCCTCCCTCCGCTGAAATTATGAATGTAAGGCGTATAGTTATCTTAGATAACACGGCAGGGTCCGTGACAGTTTGTTTTCATCTGGTTTCAAATAAACAAAGTCTTGGCTTTCAGAATATTAAACTTGTTTCGGCAAATTCAGATGATAAATACAACTTTGAAGCTTCGGCATAATACTAACAGCAGGCATGACAACAGCCGGTGTTTCTCGTGAGTGTTTTCCCCGGGAAACAAACACAATACACACAAACGCAAAAACACACACACACACACACTTGTGAGCTTCCCCCAGACCAGTAATCCAAACGAAAATATCTTCCCTCCGTAGTATTTTGATAATTTGCTCCGCTAATCAATCAGATCGATGGATTCCAGAGATTTTTCTCAAAAATGATGACTCCGAAACAGTCAGTGGGCACCACCTAACAGCCAATCAGAATGAGAATATGTTTCACATGTGATTTATTGAAATTGCGAGTGATTGAGTGACAGATGAAGGTTGTTTAGGAGAAAAAGTTTGAGAAGAAAAAGTTTGAGAGTGGCACTCGGAAAAGGAAATTGTTGAGGGAAAAGTAGTTTTGAGACAAGCAGCTATTACAAAAAATACCGAAACTTACAGGTTGTTTTAAACCTGTAGGCCAGGATGAGGAGGAAGGACAGATGAGTTCTGTACCGAGCGGCAGCGGTGCCGGCCGCGGGGCCTCGGAGCCAAGTAGGCCGTCTGCTTCTGATAGCGATGGAGTAGCGGGAGAGGAAAAACAGACAGGAGGGATGATGGAGGAGATGGAGAGGACGACGAGGACTTGCTACGTGGAGGGGAGCCAACGGCAACCGGACAGATACATGAGGGAGGCCCGATACGTCACTCATCTGGAGGAGAGGACCAGACGCGCGTGGCAGAGTGGAGAAGTGCGATCACAGAGCCTGCCGAGGCTATAAAGGACTTTGATTTGTTGTTTAAATAGGGGGCCTACAAAACCAAAAAAAAAAAAAAAGCCCCAGGGCCTGATGGCAGGTTAAGGCGGGCTTGGGCATTGGGATGTATATTTTTTAAATCCTCTGGAGCAGAGAGAGGAGCTGTGGATTATTGTTATTGATTAATGCATCAGTGTTTCTTGGGGTCAAAAACACTAAACTCACAACTTGAAATGAAAGCGTTTAGTTTATTTAATAAAAGAGCTCATGTTCAATGTGAAAAGTGACAGTAGTTATAGATTATTTGCAATTTGGTGCTATATAATATATTTAAAAAAAAAAAAATTATATATATTTTTTAAACACCTTGAATTTCAGGGGGTGCGCGGGGCTCCGTTGGCGGGGTGCAGCGCCCCTCCAAGACAATGGTAGGGGAAACACTGGATAATGTTTAATCAACGATAGGTTTTCCCCCCCTCAAAGGTGATTGGTTCACTGCATCGCAGGTATTATTGTGATTGGCTCTTGGGCCACATCCAAATTAGACGCGCTGGCATCCTCTCATACTGACACCTGACACCACGCATACACACGTAGGGAGAGCCGGGACGAAAGCAACACGGGACCAAAGTAACGGAGCGATTTTATCCGAGCCCAAACAACTTTGACCGGCCAAATTACGTCAGAATTATCAGCATTCGATACTTAACAGACCTACTAAATATCAGGTTTAACTCTGAGGAGTAGTGTTGTCACGGTACCAACATTTTGGTTTCGATACCAAGTCAAGAATTGCGATTCCGATTCTTTTTCGATACTTTTCTTAAAAAAAGGGAAACAGTCTTAAATGTAATTATTGTGCTTTATTTCACACCAGAACCATAACACAAACTTTTAAACAATGAGAACAATAAATAAAATAAATTACAAGAATTCGTATTAAATAAAATTAATACATGTCTTACAGACAGGCCGAGGCGCAGCGGCAGCTGCACTCCCACTTGCAGCCATGCTTCTCGTTTTCTCACATGCTCTGGCAGCTAGCGCATGCACGAGAGAGGGGAGGCACTTAGAGCGTGCTTGAGAAGGGAGGGGCTGCAGGCACGGCTGCAGTGCAGGGAGTGGAAGCAGAGCGCTGAACGCACACGGCTCTTATTAAACAGCGCTTTCTCACCGGAGTACTTTTCTCCGTCATTCTTAAAGTACCGATACTAATGAAACGGAGGAATCGTACCGTTTTTAACGGCAGGGTATTGCGGTACCTTTCAAGTATTGGTACACCGTGCAACACTAGTCAGGAGTCAGTGTCTCTCCCCCAAACTCACACATATAAAATTCGATATGAACTGAAGAGCCGCATGAAACTAGGCAAAGAGCCGCATGCGGCTCGAGAGCCGCGGGTTGGCCACCCCTGCTATAAAGGAACTACATCACAGTCACATGGTTTAACATCACAGCCAATGAGGAGATGAGTTTCTCCGTGATCAGTGTGATGACGTTATTATGAATTTAGCCACTCGTTAGAACCGCCTGTTTAAAGACACTCTTTGAGCTTTATATTATTTAATAGTTAAACATTTATTTTCTTGCTGTTTTTGTGTATATTGAAGGCATTATTATTTAGTGGCGTTATTGCAGTGAGTTAAAGGCATTTTGAAGGCATGTTTGAGCACTGGGTGTAATTGTATATATTGGAGACAGGTGGTGGAGGGAGTAGAGCACTAGTAGGCTCATGGGCTGCGGTCCAATTGTCCGTTTAGTTTAGGAACCTTCCTAACGGAGTGAAATGACCCGGAAGAACCTCAGTGACCGCCATGATAAGAGCTGTTGGAATTCTCTAGATGATAGGAAAGGAGGTTTGAAATGTCCTTTATAACCTCCTTTAGCTTAGGAAACACTGGACCTTCCTTTACGAAAGGAAAGGAGAACATGCTGCCCTAGCGGCCGTAACATTTACCTTGACTCAACATTGTGACGGAGAAATTATATCATGAAAGTTACGGTGCTTATCAAGCATTTTACTTGCCAAAGGGCTTTGTTTTGAACGTCCAACACTATGATAATCAAAAGGAGAAATATGAACGCTACTTTTTTACTGAAATGATCAAATAAAGTCAACATTTCATAGTGTTTACTGAGCTGTGTGGGGTTTTCTTAAACTTTAAACATGTTTTAATGGTGGTACACACAGTGGTAGATGTTAAGGACTAACACTAATATCTGTTCATACATTCATCATAGGTATTGGGATTCACGTGGATTCATACGTGCGGACCAGAGGGGGAGGAGCATAAGTTTCACTTCACTTTTCTATTTCAATTCTACGGAAGAGGATTAGGGCCACATAAAAAATTTTTTTGTGAGGATTTGAAAAAAATATTATTATTTTTTGTTCTGAGAAAAAAGTCAGAATTCTGACTTTAATCTCAGAATTCTGACTTTTTTCTCAGAACAAAAAAACATTATTTTTTTTGGGAGAAAAAACTCAGAATTCTGACTTTAATCTCAGAATTCTGACTTTTTTCTCAGAAAAAAAAAATATATATATATTTGGGAGAAAAAAGTCAGAAATACCGGTAACTGTCGAACCAGCTTCACTGCGATTTACACATTGCAGTAGGCAACAATGGAGGACGTGAGTGAATTTCTGCGCGCCAGAGGGGTCCAAGAGGAAACCATATTGCAAATGGAAGAACAAAAGGTGAGTTATAAATATATAAGTGTGTTTTGGGCGTTCGTAAAAACAACGAAAAGGCGTTAGAATATGAAATGCAGACATTGATGAGCTAGCAGCAAGTGCATTAGCTTATATGCTATGGCTCCCCCCATCTAATTCAGTAAATAATGGTTTAGTTCGTTGACACGCAAGTTTGTGCTTGTTGGAACAGTGGCGACTAACCAAGAGCAACAGCCTGGTGGTTTTCATGTTTCTGTAGAGAAGATTTCATTAAGTGTGTTTAACAAGGCAGCTAGCTGACAATCAGAAGGCTATTAACCATCAAAATGATCAACATCTCAAACATCATCTCGTCTAGAATGGAGTAAGACAGTTGTGGTTGTGGCCCACAACCACAACTGTCTTACTCCATTCTAGACTTGTTTCATAAAATGCGTATTTTTTTACAATATATATATATATATATATATATATATATATATATGCCTATATATACGCATTTTATGAAACAAGTTAGTGAGGTTAACAGTAAGAATGTTTAACACTTTCTGGCTTTAAATTAAAGGTAGGATTTGTGTTCCTGCATATAAAGTGTTCCTGATAAATAAGATCCGTACTCCGTAATGGACACTTTTACTGAGCATATACTGTGTAAAATAGGAAGAAGAGTCTTAACCTTACAATATTTAAACAATATATTTTCTTTTCTTTTTTGCAGATTAAAAGCAACGTTATTGTCTGATGTACAATTCAACTGGCATATTACAACCCCTCCTACGAATACCAAATTGTCCTCTTTATATTCTGCATTACATCAGTTTGCTGCGCTGCTCACAACAATGCCTGCAGAGCCAGATTTGGATGACTTAATTAAACTATACTTCAGACTTTCCCTAAGTAACAAAGAAATACTTGCTATTTTGGCACACACTAATCACATTGTAATTAGTGTCCGAACATTAAAGAGAATTTGTAAAAGACTTAACCTGTTCAGGAGGAAGAACCAGTCTGACTTGGAGGAAGTGCTAGCTTTTGTACAGCATGAGATCATGACTAATGGACAGATGCAGGGATACCGTTGGCTTCATCTCCGTGCAATTCAACAGGGCCTTGTTGTGTCACAAGATAGCATAAGACGCATCATCAAACTGGTTGATCCACAAGGTGTGGAATTAAGACGAGCCCACCGCTTGAGAAGACGTCAGTACAGATGCAGAGGGCCAAATGCACTTTGGCACATGGATGGTTATGATAAACTAAAGCCCTATGGCATTGCCATCAACGGCTGTATAGATGGTTTTAGCCGCTATGTGTTATGGATGGAAGCCTATATCACAAACAGTGATCCTAAAGTAGTTGCAAGTTACTTTATCAAAACAGTTTCAGGTATAGGTGGATGTCCAGAGAGGATTCGTGCAGACAGGGGCACGGAAAATGTTTCTGTTGAAGAAATGCAGATGTTTTTGCGAAGGAACCACCCAGACAGTTTTGCTGGGGAGAGAAGTTTCCTTTATGGAAGAAGCACAGCAAACCAGCGCATTGAAGGATGGTGGGGTATACTCCGCAAACAGAGTGCGCAGTTCTGGATGAACCTGTTCCAAACTCTCCAGGAAGATGGCCACTTCACAGGAGACTTTTTGGACAAAAGTCTTATCCAATTCTGTTACCTTAATCTTGTTCAGGTAAAATATTTTATTTATTTCTGAGATTAGTCATTAATAAAAGTAGTATGAGTAATAATAATATTATTGTTCACTATGTTCGTGGACATTGCAGCAACCTCAGCCTCCATCTAGACAGGTAGAAGTTATGTCCGAAAGCTTCTTAAGACATGTCGTCTACATTTACTGTGCTTTTTTTCTATGCAGGATGAACTTGATGAAGTGGTCAACACCTGGAATTCCCACAAAATCAGACCAAGATCAACTGATGACACAGCATCTGGTCGGCCAGTGATTATGTACTCATTCCCAGAGTTGCACAGTGCTGAGGATAGACTCAAACCTATTGCCATGGAGGAGGTCAATTTGTGTATGTTAGAGTGTACTCCCAAAGGCCAGTTTCCGTGCGATGAAACTGTTTTTGAACTGTGTTGTCTACTCATGGCGGAAAACGGATGGGATGATCCAGCAGATCCATTTGCTGCAGCTGATCTATACATCCTGTTACGAGATGAAATACGACGACAAGTATTTGATTAATGGTACATGTAGCGTACATGTCATTATGCAAAACACAAAATACTGTTCAGGACAAAACTGACCTTAAAAAATAAGTAATTATTTAGTCAAAAATGTATCAATAAAAATCATAGTCAATGGTATTTCATGTATTCCTTAAATGTTTGTCTCTCAACACTATTTTCATTTTTCTTTACAGCTTTTCAACAGTTTTTTTTTTTAATGGTAGCCTACTGTATGTATGGGCCAAATCTTTGTTACATGTTTCTACATTGTATACACAAATAATGTACCATGTGTTACACAATGGTAACAACTGATTGCTAATTTTCACTCAGTTGCCAGATTATTTCATGTGCGCTCTAAAAACAGTAAGGGACCAGTCATTAATATTGCCATGTAGTTTGCTGCAACTGAGAAGGCCTTGCTTACACTGGACAAACTTCCTCCTTTAAGAAAGGATAACAACGCCATTCACTGACATAACAAACCTGCTAGTGCCATTTATTGGTGAATACAAACATCACTTTAGAATGACTTATTGATTGCCACATGCATACAATAATGAACATGTTAATTTTTCAGTATAACTCCATTGTTTTTACTAAAAATGTCTGATCACATTCTTGCAAAAGTGTAAGCACAAATTGAATGATTTAAGCAATAGATACATCGTTCACACCTTTTTGCATAACACATTCATTAAATGGATCAGATTGTCTTTATGCAGTAACACATTTTATTTATTTCAATTACTTATTTCAAATTTCAAAATGTGGTTACATTTATGTATTCTCGGAACTCAATGAAACAATTTAGCCGTAATAACTTGAGGTGAACAGACTTTGGGAAGCTTGGTTGTGAGTTCATACTAATAGGAGCACATTTGATCCAATGCTGATACAATGAGTATGTCAGTGCAGTATTCATCATATGTTCTCAGTATTGATATACATCAGTCTTTTACCTGTATCACCATAACATTACAACCTAGTGTTGGCAAAAATAAACAATTAACTTTATTAAGACAATAAAGGATACCATTTCTAGACAATTAAATACACATTTGTAAAAAAGGCATCAAGAACTCAAAGCATAGATAAACAGAATGGTAGTGTTCTTAATGAATTTTCAATTATTTTATCATTGTTTTTAATGCCACATGACTAATTAAATTCTCACATTAGTGTCAAATATGAATTACTATAAGATATTTTAGAGAAGTCTTGGAACAACTATTGTAAAGCTTATTTATTCAATCACTTTATACCCATAAGAATAGGAAACTTTATCAACATTCAATTGAAGGCCTGCATACAAATGTGGTGTAAGAAAATACATTTGATTCACAATGTAACCTTAACTTACATTTCAATGTTAAAAGTAACATTTAACAAAACATGAGAATTCCGCACAAGGATGACCGGAAAATTACAGCCCTTTTGCTTTGCTTTTTTTTTTAAATTATTGGTTGATCCACAAGATGTGAAATATAGAAACGGAACAAATATCTGCCTGTAATGTGCCAGTGCAATAACAATTATTAAAGTATCCAAAAATAAAAGATAGGTTTTGTTGCACACAACAATGCCTGCAAAACAGATGTTGAGACTTAATACAATTTACCTTCAGAATGTCTTTCAGTATCAAAGCAATACTTGCAATCTTAGTAAAAAGCAAACAATTGTAATCATAACTTCTCATAACTGAGATAACTGGTAGAAGACTAGTTCAGTCTGTTTATATGCACATCTGAGAGGTGTGTGTGTGTGTGTGTGTGTGTGTGTGTGTGTGTGTGTGTGTGTGTGTGTGTGTGTGTGTGTGTATAGGGAAAGTGTGTATGTGTATCTACTTGTTTAGAAGAACCAACCAGTCCACCACTTGAAACTTTAACAAGACATTTGGAATCAAGGCAATGTGACACCTGAGGAAACATTTGATCATACAACATTTTAAGCATTATTTTAAGATTATGTCTTAATTACTTTTTACACTAGTATAAAATATGTTCTAAATAAACAAGATGTGAAATATAGAAACGGAACAAATATCTTAAAAATAATGCTTAAAATGTTGTATGATCAAATGTTTCCTCAGGTGTCACATTGCCTTGATTCCAAATGTCTTGTTAAAGTTTCAAGTGGTGGACTGGTTGGTTCTTCTAAACAAGTAGATACACACACACACACACACACACACACACACACACACACACACACACACACACACACACACACACACACACACACACACACACACACACACACACACACACACACACACACACACACACACCTCTCAGATGTACATATAAACAGACTGAACTAGTCTTCTACCAGTTATCTTAGTTATGAGAAGTTATGATTACAATTGTTTGCTTTTTACTAAGATTGCAAGTATTGCTTTGATACTGAAAGACATTCTGAAGGTAAATTGTATTAAGTCTCAACATCTGTTTTGCAGGCATTGTTGTGTGCAACAAAACCTATCTTTTATTTTTGGATACTTTAATAATTGTTATTGCACTGGCACATGTCTTAATTACTTTTTACACTAGTATAAAATATGTTCTAAATAAACAAGTATGCTTTGAACAAGGCACTTGCTTTGCAACTTTATATTCCAGTCAATGGTCAGATAAGGGGTTAGTTACACATTCATGCTTTTACACAAGTTATTCACCTGGGTAAGTGGCATATCATTTTACAATTTACACAAAAAGTAAGAGGGAGCAAACAGTACATTGTATTTTACAACTGTCTGTTTCCATATAAGAACAATGAAGCATGCCACTGTTCTTGTTTGAATCTTTAAACATCTTAGCAGTATTAAAAGGTCTTGAATTACATGAACAAATTACATTTCTGTCAAGTCAGGTTTGTGTTCTGCAACTGGAGAATAATAGTCAATATGCAAGTTTGTTGTAGTTTGTGAACACACCACCAAGTTTGTGTAGTGAAAGATGGGCTCCCTTCTGGCCAGCTGGACTTCTCTATAACTATTAAAGGTCCTGGTGAAGTGCTTCCCAAATATACAGTATAGCACACCATTACTTGCAATTCTGCACAACTACTTCGAACATGAAAAACTCTTAACAGTTTGGATTGGTTTGGTTATTGTTGTTGGAGTCTAAACAATGTCCATAACCCACACATTGCTCTCAAGAACTGCATTGAATTCTGAACGGAAATCTGGGAAGTTCTCATAGCTGTCAGCTATGTGCAGAATATTCCCACATGTGTGTGCAATCGGTCTTCTTGTGAACTCTGTCATTTTCTCAAATCCCACGTAGATGCTGTCTGTCACAATGAGATCAGATCCTGTGCAGAACCGTAGAAACTTCTGAAGTTTACTCTCATCTAGCTCTCTGATGAATCTTTTCAGATGATTTGCTACCTCTTTTTGGTTTGTAGTCAAATCAACATCAAATTTCAGTAGTTTGCAGACTTTTTTTGTGGTGGGTTGCAGGTCAGACAACAACTTAGTCAGTGCCTCTGGACTGAGGTTGAGATGTTGATGGTTAATCTCCCTCCAGCAGTCAATAACGAACATTGGTTTTTGGACCATCTCTTTGTGGGCAATTTCTTCAATTATTTTAGGAAGATTCTCTGCGCTGACTTTCCTTCTACAGCCATAGCTGTCGAGAATCTCCAAAAGGTCATCAGTGTCAACTGCAGTGAAATCAGTCAGCGCTTGCATCAAAACTTCACGTTCTTGGCTGCTCACAAATTGCATAAAATATGCTTTGAGGTCACTGTACACATTATCAAACAGCACCTGTTCAAGGAAAGGCAGTGAAAGTTTGTTTGGGAAATATTCACAATCTTGGTAACCTTTCAAAAGGATTCTTCCAATTGCCTTCCATGTTTCAGCAGGAGAATCATGGCGAATGTAGGGCACTTTAACTGTTGTCCCAAGTGTGCATCTCTCATAGAATTCTTGCCAGAAGCAGCTGAGAACATCCCTCAGTACCCCAGAACCACTGCCTGCTTCTTCCTTGTTATCTGGGAGAATGCGCCTCACATTCAATGATTTGTTTAAAATCTCTGCATCAGAAAAGGCAGTAATCATGTCAGCTAGGGTGTTTGCATGATGTACAGTGATTGTTAGTTGTTTCTCTGCCTCAAGTGGACTGGCGGGGACAGGAACATTCTCAAATATGAGTGTGTCTTCTTCATCTTCCTCGATGCCGAAATGAGGACCAAAGGTGATTTCAGGATCACTAGAAATGTTTAGTGATCGCTGTATGTCGTCCAAAACAATAATGACATCTGTGTAGTCGTCATTTTCACCCGAGACAAGATTAAACTCAGAAGTCTCTTCAACTGTGTCGCTGTCAGCGTTTGCAGAAGGTTTTCGCTTTGTGGCAATGTAAAATCGCAACATTGTCATTTGCACAGTTTCGTACATTGTGCTAATTGAAGGGCATGTTTCAGCTGTAAGGCAGTTTTGTTTAAAATCCCACACCTCAAAGTCGAACTCTGATTCAGGTCCTTTAGGTGATATTCCATCAGGAAAAAATAGTGTCTTTCCTGTTTCAAGGATTTCATTCAAACCAGCATTAGTTGATAGTTTAATTTTTCTAGTGCCACCTCCTTGTTTTGCCCTTACTTGTTTGGTTGTGTTAGTGTCATTGTGAATCCAGCCTATTTCAATATTTCTTGTGGCTTTCAGCTTCTTTGTCTGTGTTTTTCTTGTTTCTGTACCTGATGCGTTTCCTTGAGAACTTTCCGATCTCACTGTCATTTTTTCCCTCAGTCTTTCATAAAGGCCTTTTTTTCGCTTTGATGTGGGCCTTTTACTTCTACAATGATTAAAGATGGCTATTCGGTCTCCGTAGGAGGGGATGTATTTTTGAAGAGTGGCATCATCCATAAGACCAATGACGTCGCTGTCAATCTGCAAAGAAGAAAGAAAAGAAAACACAATGAAGTTTGTGCACATTGTATAACTATTGTCAACCCTTGTACATCGTTATATATAGATATATACTATTTTGCCATTTCGCAGACCAAATCAGTCCTGTTCATAATACAAAACATTCATTAATTTTCAGAATATTAACCCTTAAAAAGCCAGTTTTTGCCATGATGGTACTGTTGTCACTTTATTAGAAAAAAACAGAAACTACTAGTTTCCCTGGTTACCCTAAAGTTTATAACCTTCACATAAGTATAACCCTTAAAAGTGTTTTTAAAGTGGATTATTACAGCCGGAGACTCGCAACGGCGGTGGACTTTCACAGCACCGCTGCACCTGACCTGCCGGAGCCACCAGAGCCTCGCAACGGCGGGTGTTTGCGGCGGCGGATGCGGTACCGGCGCTGTGAAAGTCCACGGCCCACCTATGCCAGAGCCAGCGGCCCACCAACGGCAGCTTTCAGTAACGTTAACGTTAGAGACTGACATGATACGCAGCGATACTAGATACAATTACCAACACTGTCCTGCTGTTTTAATCTCCTTCAGACAGTACAGCAGGATTCATATTCATATGCTGATAATTCTGTGATTGTGGGATACAAGGACAATGGCCCAAACCCCTGTGGTAACAATGCTACAGTACCGAGAGGGGTTTTACTGGGCGAATTTTGGGAATATAATTAGCAACTGCCTCCTTGCGTTGTACTTTGACCACTGATCTCTAAACTGTTACAGGCAAAAATAATTTGAAGTAATGATGGCAAACAAAAAGAAGTTTGGGCGATATGTATTTCCCATGGTTTTTCCCCGCCAGGCTGGTGAGCGGTAGCTGTCAGGCTCTCAGCTAGCTGCTAGCTGCCTTGTTAAACACACTTAATGAAATCTTCTCTACAGAAACATGAAAACCACCAGGCTGTTGCTCTTGGTTAGTCGCCACTGTTCCAACAAGCACAAACTTGCGTGTCAACGAACTAAACCATTATTTACTGAATTAGATGGGGGGAGCCATAGCATATAAGCTAATGCACTTGCTGCTAGCTCATCAATGTCTGCATTTCATATTCTAACGCCTTTTCGTTGTTTTTACGAACGCCCAAAACACACTTATATATTTATAACTCACCTTTTGTTCTTCCATTTGCAATATGGTTTCCTCTTGGACCCCTCTGGCGCGCAGAAATTCACTCACGTCCTCCATTGTTGCCTACTGCAATGTGTAAATCGCAGTGAAGCTGGTTCGACAGTTACCGGTATTTCTGACTTTTTTCTCCCAAATAATTTTTTTTTTTTTTGTTCTGAGAAAAAAGTCAGAATTCTGAGATTAAAGTCAGAATTCTGAGATTAAAGTCAGAATTCTGACTTTTTTCTCAGAACAAAAAATAATAATATTTTTTTCAAATCCTCACAAAAAAATTTTTTATGTGGCCCTAATCCTCTTCCGTACAATTCCAACCTTGGTCATGAAGAATATGTTTCTCTGTTGTCCACGTTCACAAAGCATAAAACAACACCATCAGAGCACGGTGCAGAGTCTCTAGATGCGTTTACAGTAGTCCCTCGTTCTTATTATACATCCATGTAGTCCGCTGGATACAAAACTGTAGTTTCCCCACAGCAGCAGACGTACATTTATGACGTCCGCTGGCGCATCATAAATACGTTGATAGTGAAAGTGCAGTCGGATTCTCAAAGCACCGCAGTCTCTTTTCCTAAATCCTTTTGAATCCTCCTATCCACTATCCCTTAACCCCGTGACGTTCCACACAGAGGTCGAGGAATAGTGGATAGGAATAGTGGATAGGAATAGTGGATAGGAGCAGATTTTTTGATAATTCGACTTCAACCCTAGTTTTTTACCAGGGTGATACAAGCCACAAGGAAAGCCACAAAAAAGGGCTGAAGGAAAGGAATCGATAGGAAAGCTGTTCATTGTACTTTTGTTAATGATATTGGACCATGAAAATAAATAAATGCACAAACGGAGATTCTTGTCTGAACTTGTATCAGTTCGTAAGATTCAATAACTGGTGCCTCAGCTGCAGTGTTATTTTAAGTTCATTATCTGTTTTATTTCTATATGTTTTTTTCCGCTTCAGACACATATAAACCTCAACATTCAGAAGTGTGGTATTTATTGGATATAAGTGTGTCTAACGTTAACATTTTTTAACATTTTGTTAATCACATTATTTCAGACGTCAAACCAAATACAAATTTGACTTTAAGACGAAGGAACAGGAAGTGTCATTTCAGGGTTTTAGGATTTGTTCCTGTGGTCGCTCGCTGCCATCAGTGTGTGAATAAGAAGTACAACATATAAGGCTGCTGTTATTTTGCAGCTTAAAGAATGAAGATATTGAAGTAACTGTTATTTTGTATATATTGATTGTTGTGTTTTATCTTAATGTGTGCATAGGTGTAAATGTGTTGATTGTATATATAGAGGATATACATATTTATACATATTTGTATTTTGTATTCGGGATTGTTGGAAACGTTATTTCGATCTCTCTGTCTGTACAAACACACAGAAACATTGACATTAAAGTTGATGTTGAAAGAGAAAGTTGATTGGTCTGTTGGTATTTACACAGATTCGATTCAATCACTATATTTCATTTCCCTTTTCAAGGGATACTCTACGCATCCTTTGTTTGTATCAGACCTAAACGCAGTTCTTGAGCAAAACCTTTAAATCTGTTAAACTGTTTTATCTGTTTATTTTAACAATGTGATCGCATGATTCCTTCAGGTATTACTGCAGATCTGCTGTAAGCTAGCTAGCTGACCTTGTCCTTTCAGATATAGTGAAAACACTTAACAATATGAAACAGACTCTGCCAGCAACAGAGACAACTTGCCAACTTTATAATGTTGACAAACTGTCATTATACTGTTCTATATCTTTATAATATCCACACTTTTTAGTGTCCGCGTTTCAGTTTTGTTTTAAGCTTCTTGCAGCGTTTCGTTAATGTAGGGCTTTTAGTAAACGCTGCGCATGTTTCCTCAAGTTAGTAAATATTTTCTAAATGCCGTGCATGTGTTGTCAAGTTGGTCAAGATGTTTCTTCATTTGCATGTGTTTTGGAACATTTGTGTTTTTATATTGCATTGTATTTGAAGCTTCAGCGCCTTTCTCCTAATGTAAGTGTTTTGGGCCGTTGTAGCAGGTTAGCCCTGTTAGCCACTCCATGTTAGCCATAAATGGGAGGCACAGATTTCATCAAGTGATACATATATTACCTATGATTTGATTGCATGTACGAGAGTTTGGATATATTTGGTGGATATGGGTTCAATACTCACATTTCTTCTGTATCTTGGCTTTCATTGTCTAGTAATTGATCCTGCAGAGATGAACACAATCCAACAGTTACAGATCAAGTTAAAAGAAGTGTTTGTTCTTTGAGTTAGTCAGCTTCACAGTCCTGAGTGATCCAATGCTTTACATCACATCATATCTTCTCTGCAAACACTACGACTGACTGTCCACAGCTCTCAGCTGCATCAGAGAATTAACTAGGCATTAGTCCAGGAACTAAAAAACATCAAAGGAAAAACAAACAGACTACCTTTGTAACTGTAACATCCAATGTGTCTGTTAATGAGTTGCAGCTGAGTGAAATGTGGCTTTGCATTGTCAGCTTGTATTATCTTGCTTGATAATAATGAAAGTAAAGAACCGCGAGATGAACAAAAGGAGGAACTGCAGATAAATGGTAACATCACTGATTTGTTGTGCTAAGCTAGGCTACGCCTGGAAGGTGGAACTGGAGAGATTCCCCAGTGAGAGGAACACATCCACCTCCCTGTGTTTAATACAATCCTGCTGAACCAGCAGAGAGTCGACCCTTACTGACCCGAGAGCCTCCAGTCTGCAGTCTGGACTCTCCTGAAGATCTCTCAGCAGCTTCACGACTGAATCCTGCAGCTTGCTGCCTCTCAGGTTCAGATCTCTCAGATGGGAAGGGTTGGACTTCAGAGCTGAGGCCAGAGCAGCCCAGCTGATCTCTGACAAACTGCAGCCTCTCAGTCTGAATAAAGAACACATGATGCAAGTTTAGAAAACAATGTTCCTTATTGAAATAATGAAAGTTCTAATAATCTGATTATAGCTGGAGAAGTAGAGAATGTAGAAGTTTATAAAGTGGACACTCCCGACAGGTTAAAAACAGTAAGTTCCAGAAAGAGAACATAGCTCTGATTAATATGAAAGACAACGTGCTTCACCTTCAATACAAAGTGGTGACTTCACATCTGAAGCTCTGCTCCTTCTACACTAACTCGTGATGTGCAGCCAGACAGATACAAACCCACAGAAACTGATTCAACCCAAGATCACAGAGTTCACAAAGATCACAAAGATGTCAGGAAGAATTTTAAAGAAATGTGATCAAAATAAATAGAGAATATTTATTTTAGGAATAGTGGAGACATAGATCACAGCATCTTCAGTTTAAACTATTCAGTCAGATTGAGCATCTTGTAGCTTAATGCAAATGTTAGAAACAGCAACAACTGAAAATATTTGTGTTTGATAGTTTTAATAGAAATATTTAATTATTGTATTCATGTGTTTATAATGTCATTTATACAAAAAAAACAGTCAGTATAAGCATCTTTTAGTTTCATAAAAATGTTGGAAGAAGCAAATACTGAATATAGTTTTATGTTTGATTGGAAATACTAATTTTACTAATTTGTCTTTTATATAATGTAGTAAAATAAAACTTGACGGAGGTTCAGCGTGAAATATGCAGAGTATAATTCTTATTGTAATATTTACATTTAAAGCTGAATATTACTCTGTCAATGAACTAAACCACAGAAGAAGAAAATAGACTTCAGCATTAAGATGCTCAGTGAGGATCAGGATCATATCAGCCTGATGTCTGCAGCTCAGAGTCAACACAACTCTCACATATTCATCTCAGCACAGAAGTAAAAGATGGAGAACTGACATGAGAGTCTCCAGTCTGCAGTCTGGACTCTCCAGAAGATCACTCAGCAGCTTCCCTCCTGAATCCTGTAGCTCGTTGTAACTCAGGTTCAGATCTCTCAGATGGGAAGGGTTGGACTTCAGAGCTGAGATCAGAGCAGCACAGCTGATCTCTGACAACCAGCAGCCTATCAGTCTGAATAAAGAACACATGATGCAAGTTTAGAAAACAATGTTCCTTATTGAAATAATGAAAGTTCTAATAATCTGATTATAGCTGGAGAAGTAGAGAATGTAGAAGTTTATAAAGTGGACACTCCCGACAGGTTAAAAACAGTAAGTTACAGAAAGAGAACATAGCTCTGATTAATATGAAAGACAACGTGCTTCACCTTCAATACAAAGTGGTGACTTCACATCTGAAGCTCTGCTCCTTCTACACTAACTCGTGATGTGCAGCCAGACAGATACAAACCCACAGAAACTGATTCAACTCAAGATCACAGAGTTCACAAAGATCACAAAGATGTCAGGAAGAATTTTAAAGAAATGTGATCAAAATAAATAGAGAATATTTATTTTAAGAATAGTGGAGACATAGATCACAGCATCTTCAGTTTAAACTATTCAGTCAGTTTGAGCATCTTGTAGCTTAATGCAAATGTTAGAAACAGCAACAACTGAAAATATTTGTTAGTGTTTGATAGTTTTAATAGAAATATTTAATTATTGTATTCATGTCTTTATAATGTCATTTCTAAAAAAAAACAGTCAGTATAAGCATCTTTTAGTTTCATAAAAATGTTGGAAGAAGCAAATACTGAATATATTTTTATGTTTGATTGGAAATACTAATTTTACTAATTTGTCTTTTATATAATGCAGTAAAATAAAACTTGACGGAGGTTCAGAGTGAAATATGCAGAGTATAATTCTTATTGTAATATTTACATTTAAAGCTGAATATTTCTCTGTCAATGAACTAAACCACAGAAGAAGAAAATAGACTTCAGCATTAAGATGCTCAGTGAGGATCAGGATCATATCAGCCTGATGTCTGCAGCTCAGAGTCAACACAACTCTCACATTAATCTCAGCACAGAAGTAAAAGATGGAGAACTGACTTGAGAGTCTCCAGTCTGCAGTCTGGACTCTCCAGAAGATCACTCAGCAGCTTCCCTCCTGAATCCTGCAGATCGTTGCCACTCAGGTCCAGATCTCTCAGATGGGAAGGGTTGGACTTCAGAGCTGAGATCAGAGCAGCACAGCTGATCTCTGACAAACTGCAGAACCACAGTCTGAATAAAGAACACATGATGCAAGTTTAGAAAACAATGTTCCTTATTGAAATAATTAAAGTTCTAATAATCTGATTATAGCTGGAGAAGTAGAGAATGTAGAAGTTTATAAAGTGGACACTCCCGACAGGTTAAAAACAGTAAGTTACAGAAAGAGAACATAGCTCTGATTAATATTAAAGACAACGTGCTTCACCTTCAATACAAAGTGGTGACTTCACATCTGAAGCTCTGCTCCTTCTACACTAACTCGTGATGTGCAGCCAGACAGATACAAACCCACAGAAACTGATTCAACTCAAGATCACAGAGTTCACAAAGATCACAAAGATGTCAGGAAGAATTTTAAAGAAATGTGATCAAAATAAATAGAGAATATTTATTTTAGGAATAGTGGAGACATAGATCACAGCATCTTCAGTTTAAACTATTCAGTCAGTTTGAGCATCTTGTAGCTTAATGCAAATGTTAGAAACAGCAACAACTGAAAATATTTGTGTTTGATAGTTTTAATAGAAATATTTAACTATTGTATTCATGTGTTTATAATGTCATTTATAAAAAAAAAACAGTCAGTATAAGCATCTTTTAGTTTCATAAAAATGTTGGAAGAAGCAAATACTGAATATAGTTTTATGTTTGATTGGAAATACTTATTAATTTGACTAATTTGTCTTTTATATAATGCAGTAAAATAAAACTTGACGGAGGTTCAGAGTGAAATATGCAGAGTATAATTCTTATTGTAATATTTACATTTAAAGCTGAATATTACTCTGTCAATGAACTAAACCACAGAAGAAGAAAATAGACTTCAGCATTAAGATGCTCAGTGAGGATCAGGATCATATCAGCCTGATGTCTGCAGCTCAGAGTCAACACAACTCTCACATTAATCTCAGCACAGAAGTAAAAGATGGAGAACTGACTCTAGAGTCTCCAGTCTGCAGTCTGGACTCTCCAGAAGATCACTCAGCAGCTTCACTCCTGAATCCTGCAGCTCGTTGTAACTCAGGTCCAGCTCTCTCAGATGGGAAGGGTTGGACTTCAGAGCTGAGATCAGAGCAGCACAGCTGATCTCTGACAAACTGCAGCTCCTCAGTCTGAATAAAGAACACATGATGCAAGTTTAGAAAACAATGTTCCTTATTGAAATAATGAAAGTTCTAATAATCTGATTATAGCTGGAGAAGTAGAGAATGTAGACGTTTATAAAGTGGACACTCCCGACAGGTTAAAAACAGTAAGTTACAGAAAGAGAACATAGCTCTGATTAATATGAAAGACAACGTGCTTCACCTTCAATACAAAGTGGTGACTTCACATCTGAAGCTCTGCTCCTTCTACACTAACTCGTGATGTGCAGCCAGACAGATACAAACCCACAGAAACTGATTCAACCCAAGATCACAGAGTTCACAAAGATCACAAAGATGTCAGGAAGAATTTTAAAGAAATGTGATCAAAATAAATAGAGAATATTTATTTTAGGAATAGTGGAGACAGAGATCACAGCATCTTCAGTTTAAACTATTCAGTCAGTTTGAGCATCTTGTAGCTTAATGCAAATGTTAGAAACAGCAACAACTGAAAATATTTGTTAGTGTTTGATAGTTTGAATAGAAATATTTAATTATTGTATTCATGTGTTTATAATGTCATTTATACAAAAAAAACAGTCAGTATAAGCATCTTTTAGTTTCATAAAAATGTTGGAAGAAGCAAATACTGAATATAGTTTTATGTTTGATTGGAAATACTTCTTAATTTTACTAATTTGTCTTTTATATAATGCAGTAAAATAAAACTTGACGGAGGTTCAGCGTGAAATATGCAGAGTATAATTCTTATTGTAATATTTACATTTAAAGCTGAATATTACTCTGTCAATGAACTAAACCACAGAAGAAGAAAATAGACTTCAGCATTAAGATGCTCAGTGAGGATCAGGATCATATCAGCCTGATGTCTGCAGCTCAGAGTCAACACAACTCTCACATATTAATCTCAGCACAGAAGTTAAAGATGGAGAACTGACCTGAGAGTCTCCAGTCTGCAGTCTGGACTCTCCAGAAGATCACTCAGCAGCTTCACTCCTGAATCCTGCAGATCGCTGTAACTCAGGTCCAGATCTCTCAGATGGGAAGGGTTGGACTTCAGAGCTGAGATCAGAGCAGCACAGCTGATCTCTGACAACCTGCAGCCTATCAGTCTGAATAAAGAACACATGATGCAAGTTTAGAAAACAATGTTCCTTATTGAAATAATTAAAGTTCTAATAATCTGATTATAGCTGGAGAAGTAGAGAATGGAGAAGTTTATAAAGTGGACACTCCCGACAGGTTAAAAACAGTAAGTTACAGAAAGAGAACATAGCTCTGATTAATATTAAAGACAACGTGCTTCACCTTCAATACAAAGTGGTGACTTCACATCTGAAGCTCTGCTCCTTCTACACTAACTCGTGATGTGCAGCCAGACAGATACAAACCCACAGAAACGGATTCAACTCAAGATCACAGAGTTCACAAAGATCAGAGTCTGAATAAATAACACACAATGTAAGTTCAGAGAACAATGGTCCTGCTTGAGGTAGTTCAAAGTTTCGTCATCTGTTCAGACCTGGAGAGGGTTCAGAGGTCGATGTCAAAACTGATGTAGATACTTTTATAGATGTAATATATAAAAGTATCTATGATAATGCATCAGAACAACCTCCTTCATCTCCCTCACAGCTCATCAGTGCTGACAGCATCTTCACTGAGTCATGGAGCACAGTGAGAGTCTGTGGAAGCTCAAACACTGTCCGTCACACATCTACTTTCTCTGCTTTCTGTTAGTCTTGTAAAATATTCAGCAATTTAGAAAGAAATGTGAACTTATTAAAATATCTTTGTACTCAGGCAAATTATGGAATTATAAATATATCAATTATAAATACTTTACAAAACCACATGAACTGCAGCCAGTGATCTGACCTCAGAGCCTTCAGTCTACAGTTTGGACTCTTCAGTCCAGAACTCAGCTGCTCCGCCGCCTCTGAATCCTGCAGACCGACTCTCATCTCCAGCTCTCTCAGATTGGAGGGGTCTGACTTCAGAGCTGAGGCCACGACTTCCCAGTCTAAGAATCCACTGTCAGGAATTCTGTTATAACACATATTACAGAATTTGTTTATATAAAAAAAGTGGAAACAATATATTGACTTCAAAACATGTTGAATATCATGATCTGATTACCAGTGGATGGTTGAGTGTGATCTGATCCCATGTCTGTCACCTCTTTGCTAGCTACCTTCTAGACTAGAGTCAACATAAATCAGATATTACTCTGTGTCTAATTTAACGATAAAGAAACTGCAATCATTTCATAATAACTTTACTCAATTTTATGACATATGTACAATTATTCTGTATGTTGTGATCACATGTTGCTCTGATAAAACATCCTTCATATGTTTTTGACAAGGAAAATGAAGAGAAGAAAAAACTGTACCATTTTGAAATTATTAGAATAATTGTATTAATTCAATTTTGCTCTCACAGAATGTGAAACAGCTAAAAGTTGAATAGTGTTTATTTGAAAAACTGAAATCCTTATCTTCACTAATCTATAAAGTTAATCACATCTGGACTCACACAGCCTTCCTGCAGTTCCTCTCAGCTGGAATCAGTCTCCGTCGTCCCTCCTGTGATGTTTTGTACTTCTCCAACTCATCCAGAACCTCCTCTGACATCTCCAGCCTGTAGGCCAGAGCTGAGCAGTGTTCCACAAAGAGTCTCTTCTCTGATCTGTTCTCTGACGTCAGGAACTCTGTGATCTCCTGAAGTACCGAGTGGTCGTTCATCTCTGTCAGACAGTGGAAGATGTTGAGGCTCCTCTCGGGAGAGACTTCATCACTTCTCATCTCCTTCAGGTTGCTGATGGCTCTCTGGATGATTGCTGGACGTTTGTCTGTGCAACCCAGCAGGCCTCCTAAGAGTCTCTGGTTGGACTCCAGAGAGAGGCCGTGGAGGAAGCGGACAAACAGGTCCAGGTGGCCATTTTTACTTTTGAGTGATTTCATCATGGCGCTCTTCAGGAAGACATCCAGGGATGGGTAATCCTGATCACTGCTAAACATGTTGTTATAGTCTCCCTGCAGGAAGTATTTCAGTACCTCTGTGTCTCTGTTGGTGTAACAGTGCAGCATGTAGACTGCAGCCAGAAACTCCTGAATGCTCAGATGAACAAAGCAGTAGACAGTTTTCTTGAAGATCACACTCTCTCTTTTGAAGATCTCTGTACAAACTCCTGAGTGCACCAAGGCCTCGGTGACGTCAAGACCACAGCGCTCCAGGTCTTCTTGGTAGAACATGATGTCCCCTTTCTCCAGATGTTCAAACGCCAGCCTCCCCAGCTTCAGAAGAAGCTCCCTGTCAGCCTCAGTCAGCTGCTGTGGACTCGTCTCATGTCCCTCTTCGTACTTCTGCTTCTTCCTCTTGGTCTGGACCAGCAGGAAGTGTGAGTACATGTCAGTGAGGGTCTTGGGCAGCTCTCCTCTCTGGTCTGTAGTCAACATGCGGTCCAGAACTGCAGCAGTGATCCAGCAGAAGACTGGGATCTGACACATGATGTGGAGGCTCCTGGAGCTCTTGATGTGAGAGATGATTCTGCTGGACCATTCTTCATCACTCGATCTCCTCCTGAAGTACACCTCCTTCTGGACGTCAGTGAAGCCTCGTACTTCTGTTACCCTGTCGACACACTCAGGAGGGATCTGATTGGCCGCTGCAGGTCTGGAAGTTATCCAGATGAGAGCCGAGGGAAGCAGCTTCCCCCTGATGAGGTTAGTCAGCAGCACGTCGACTGAGGACTGCTGAGAGACATCAGACACAACCTCATTGTTTTTGAAGTCCAGAGAAAGTCTGCTTTCATCCAGGCCGTCAAAGATGAACAGCACTTTGCAGACAGCCAGCTGCTCTGCTGTGACCTCCTGTAAGGTTGGATGGAAATCATGGAGCAGTCTGAGAAGACTGTACTGCTCACCTTTGATCAGGTTCAGCTCCCTGAAGGAGAGCGGGATCACCAGACTGACATCTTGGTTTCCCAAACCCTCGGCCCAGTCCAGAGTGAACTTCTGCACTGAGAAGGTTTTTCCAACTCCAGCGACTCCGTTAGTCAGGACCGCTCTGATGTGAGTCTGTTGGTCAGGTGAGGCTTTAAAGATGTCCTGGCACTTGATTGGAGTGTAATGGAGGGTATTTGTCTTGTAAGCTGCCTCAAGCTGCCTCACCTCATGTTGGGTATTAACCTCTTTACTCTGTCCTTGTGTGATGTAGAGCTCAGTGAAGATCCTGTTGAGGCTGGTTTCACTTTCATTAGTTCCTTCAGTCACTTGTTCACATCTCTCCCTCAGACTGAGCCTATGTTCCTCTAAAACCTCCTGCAGACCACGTTCTGCTGAAAGAGAAGGAAACGTGAGAATAATGATCTTTTTAAATGAACTTATATTATGTACAACACAACAGGAGGAATCCTGTTTTCAGGCATGAAGACACCAGGGGGGTATACTACGAAGCAGGATTTTCGCTTAGCGGCTAAATTCAGGGGAAACTCCGGCTTTCCGGTCCTACGAAGCTGGTTCTCTTTTTAGCAGGCTAGATCTCCATGGTAACTTATGCTGTGCGGCTAACCTGCCCGGGTTAGGTTGCAGGCTAAGAGCTCAACTCAGTGAAAGCACCGCCTGCTGACCAATCAGAGCTCAGTGAGCGGAGTTTAAAGCGATCAAGTCATATTACAGGAGAAAGGAAATACAGAAAAGCTGCCGTTGCAGGAAAGACGGCCGGCAAAAATCACCGACTGTGTGAACGTGAACATTAATAGAATATCAGCTCCATCTTCAGAGCAATCTGACTATTATAACATTAGCGTTAAGAACACTTACCACATATCTACCACAACATAAGTAACCGGATCAGAGTAACATTAAGTACAGTCCGCGGCATATCACTTCATAATGTATCATATATTTTCTTATCTGAGTCAGCTGAGCCCTATCGGGCCGTGCAACACTCACAGTGTCACATACTGTATGCAGAAGTATTATTTTAAGCAACACATTAAGTTGACGAAACACTCGAGACAAATGTAATTAAAGTCAGATCGTGTTTTAGACGGGGCAGTGATATCATAAACCTGTTAATGTACGCATTCAAACACTTTTTCTTTTGCCAGCTGTATTCACCTTGCAGGTGCAGCTATGTGGCTTTTATCCTGGATAAAGTGTTTAAGTCATGGATGTTTAAAGTTTAACTTCTTCATTTTTGACTAGTATTAAAATTCACTTTTCATTCAGGAAGTATGACGCTGCGCTGTCAGTATACGCTTCTCCATGTTTGTGATTGGTCGAATGCTCCAGATACCACCCCTCTCATGTGAACGCGCACCTAACTAGATAGGACACGGCTGGCTTGAGCGATCCACTTGATAACCAGCGTCGTAGTACAGTTTAGCGAGAGCGCGTATGTTTTGGATTAGGCCAACCGGCTAACTCAAACATATCCAGGTTAGGTTGAACCAGCTTCGTAGTATAGGCCCCTGGGGGGTATACTACGAAGCAGAATTTTCGTTTAGCAAGATAACTTCTGGTATTTCCGGTACTACGAAGCTGGTTCACTTTTTAGCGGGGTAGATCTCCATGGTGACTTATCCTGGAACCTAGCCTGTGCTCCGAAGCCGGATAGGTTCCAGGATAAGAGATCAACTCAGCGAAAGCACCACGCCTGCTGACCAATCAGAGCTCAGTGTGCGGAGGAAATACAGTTTAAACTGCCGTTGCAGGAAAGACGGCCGGCCAAAATCACCGACTGTGAACGTGAAAATGAATAGAACATCACCTCCCATCTTCAGAGCGATCTGACTATTATAACTATTATACTATTAGGCTATGTTAAGAAAGCTTAATTAAATATCTGCCACAACATAAGTAACCGGATCAAAGTAACATTACGTAGCCTACAGTCAGCGGCACTGTGAGTGCAGACGTCGATGTGTCCCATTATCATTCATATCACATCATATCACATCATAATGTATCCTATATCTCCTTATCTGAGTCAGCTGAGCCGTATCTGGCCGTGCAACACTCACAGTGTCACATACTGTATGCAGAAGTATTATTTTAAGCAACACATTAAGTTGACGAAACACTCGAGTCAAATGTAATTAAAGTCAAATCGTGTCTTAGACGGGGCAGTGATATCATAAACCTGTTAATGTATTCAAACACTTGTTCTGTTACCAGCTGTATTCACCTTGCAGGTGCAGCTATGTGGCTTGTATCCTGGATAAAGTGTTTAAGTCATGGATGTTTAAAGTTTAACTTCTTCATATGTCTAATATTATAGTTGACTTTTCATTCAGGAAGTATGACGTGATTGGTCGAAGGCTCCAGATACCACCCTGTAAGTGCAGCCTTGACATGTTCATAATTTAACTGTAATGTGTAATAATAATTATTGTTGTAATGTTTCATGCGTGCAATATTTCGTCTTTTATTTTGAAGTCCAAGCTCACGTCTCGTTATGCTGTTCTCGCGTGAGTTAGAGAGCGAGAACATGAGAAGCACCCTCAGAGTAAGATGCACGGATACTTAAAGCTCCGTTAGTTTTGTATTCTTATACATATAAGTTGTGAAGAGAACTGAAGAATACTTCCCTCTGTTTACAGAGCATGCAGCCCAACGAGGTATGTTGTTGTGTTTGTATTACTTTTATGTTTATTATCTCACATGCTGTGCATGTTATTGTGTGTCTAACACGAAACTATGTTTGTCATTTATACTGTTTGTTTGTGTAGTTTTCACGGTGGATTCGGAGGAATAAACCCGTTATGAGAAAGCCACTTGTGTCTGCCTGTGCTTCGAGGGAATTACAGTGAAAACTCGACTGTCCATCGACGCGAGTGTGTCTTAATTGACGAAGCGGCAACTTCAGAGGATCACGGACTGAGCACGAGGCTGTCTTCAAATGGCCGCCGGAGGAGGAGAAACTACGCATGCACACACAGAAGTGGACGACGCGCGCAGTTCTTAAAAGAGCAACGCTTCAAGACAGAGCCATAAAGAACTTGGACACTAAGAAATCAATAGTGATCTGAGTAAAGGGCTTCTGTAAAGGTTTGCTAAACCATTATTACTGTGAGTGCCAACTATAGTAGCGTGTGTGGTTAGCGTTTTGACTTATTTGCTCATGTCATTTTATTAAGGCTTGTTAATTAAGGCGTAAAGTTAAAGGGAACATAAGTGTTTTTATTTCCAATTTCTAATTCAAAGTGTGTTTTTGGGAATAATAAGTGAAAGTTATTTCATTGAAGTTCTGAAGTCTTATTTTTGAGTATATTTTGAAAGGTGTAAAGTTCAATTAAGCTGGTTTTTGCACATTTTCTATTTTAAGTGCATTTCTACCTCTATTGAAGTCTTATAGGGTACATTTAAGTCACACTTACATTTGAGTAAGTGTTGAAAGTTCATTAAAAGGTTTAACTGCATTTTGCTGTTTATAAAAGTGAGTCACTTTAAAGTAGTGATTACTAATGTCTATGTCGAGTGAGCCTACAATGCAGGTTAGGGAAAGTGCAGAGTCCCAAGACGAAGCTGTGGATAACACTGAAGCACAGCAGCTAAGAAGAGGTCAAAGAACTAAAACTCCTACAGAAAAGGGTAGAGAAATGCAAGAAGAACAAATGAAAACGCTCCTACAAAAGTTCAACTACAATTATGAGAAATGGAGAACACAAGTGAAAACAGCTAAGCGGCCATTATCTCAAACAACAGAGTCTTTGTCTGAAGATTTGCTTAATGACATAATTCATGATGTCACAAGTTTGTCAGAAGATGTCCAACATGTTTATGAGGATCTGCGTACAATCTCAACTCCAGACCAGGACACGCGTCGAAGAGTGGATCTGTGTGCAGAGATTTCTAAGTTCGTCATCATCAGAGCCTCAAGTCTCCTGGATGGAAAGGTTCCAGAAGGAGAAAAGAAAGATTGGCCTGAAGCAGGTTCTCTCTTTGACTCAAGCACCTACACTTCTTCTTCGAAAAGCAACTCCAAGCAATCGAACCAGTCTTCTGTGAAGCGACAAGAAGCTGCTGCTGAGGCTGCTGCAAGCCAAGCTGTTCTGAAAGTGTTACAAGAACAAGAAAGAGAACATTTGGAGATTCAGCGCCTGGAAGCAGAAGCTAAAAGAAAGATAGCTGATCAAGAGACTGCAGCCATGAGGCGTTGTTTAGAAAGAGAAGCAGAAGAGTTAAGACATCGTTCAAAAAGAGAATCAGAAGAGTTAAGACATCGTTCAGAAAGCGAGGAAGAGGAAGCTAAAATTAAAGCTCGTCTAGAAGAAGAGCATGTAGCTCTACAACAGACTCTGGATGACAAACGGAGACAAATACAGCATTTGGAAGCAGTAAAAGATTTAAATGCAGCACGAGCAAGAATGCAAGTGTATGACCAAGAAGAGTCCATTAAAGAATAATGGAAAGACGTGCTAGAGAGGGATCTGGTAAGTAACCCAGTGCCTGTTCCCACAAGTCCTCAACGACAGGTTGTCACTATTTCCTCAAGTGAAAGTACAGCAGAGCTTGTTAAGGTGCTAGCTGGTGCCTTAACTGCCAACAGAATTCCAGTTCCTGAACCCTCAGTATTCAGTGGGGATGCATTGAAATACAATGACTGGAAACTTTCATTTGAAATACTGATTGACCAGAAGAACATCCAAGACAAAGAAAATATATACTACTTAAGGAGATATGTTAGTGGACAAGCTAAGAAAGCACTTGATGGTTATTTCCTGCTCGGAACCAAATCTGCCTATGTTGCAGCATGGGAGATTTTGGAGGAGAGATATGGGAATCCATTTACAATTGCAAAAGCCTATAGAGACAAGCTTCAATCGTGGCCCAAGATAGGATCTAAGGACAGCTTTGAGCTCAGAGATTTTGCAGACTTTCTCCGTAGTTGCGAGGCTGCCATGGTCCATATCAAGGCATTAGAGATCTTGAATGACTGTAATGAAAACAGGCAAATACTTTCAAAATGACCAGATTGGCTAACTGCAAGCTGGAATCAGAAGGTTACTGAAGTCCAAGAAGACAGTAAACAATTTCCCTCCTTCAGCCAATTTGTAAAGTTTTTGACAAGAGAAGCAAAGATTGCCTGTAACCCTGTCACATCATTGCAATCACTGAAGCAAGGTGAAGCTGAAAACACCAAATCTCAAAGACAACAAAGCTTTGCAGCAAAGACACTGACCACAAGTTCAGACGAAAACACCGTCTTAACATTCTGTGTAAGAAGAATTGGCATTCCTTGCACAATTGCAGGAAGTTCATGGAGCAAGCTGTCCCAGACAGAATCAAGTACATTCAAGCTCAGAAGCTATGCTTTGGATGTCTCGAGACTGGCCATCAGTCAAGGAGCTGCCACAGTAGGAGTGTATGTGAAGTATGCAAGAAGCAACATCCTACCTGTCTGCATGAAGAGCGTACAAATCAAGAAAGATACAAAGAAAGACCTCAACCAACACAACAAGAAGAAAGAACCACAGCGGCTATTTCCAACAGAGTAATACTTGGTGAAGGTAACACGCAAACAGCTGCTATAATTCCAGTCTGGCTTTCATCCACATGTCAACCAGCAGAAGAAATCCTTGTATACGCTCTGTTGGATTCTCAAAGTGACACAACATTTGTGCTAAGTGAAGTAGCTGAGGCTTTGGAAGCAAGTAAACAACAAGTCAAGCTCAAGCTATCTACTATGACCTCAAGAACCACAGTTGTAAGCGCTCAAAGAGTGAACAACCTACAAGTCAGAGGCTTTTACTCCGGTAAAAAGATTCCCTTACCACCAGTCTATACACGTGACTTCATTCCAGCCAATAGAACTCACATACCAACAGATGAAACTGCAAAAGCTTGGTCTCATCTAGAGCACCTCCAAGGAGAGATTGCACCTCTGCAAGACTGTGAAGTGGGTCTGCTCATAGGGTACAACTGCTCACAAGCTTTACTTCCAAGAGAAGTTGTGTCTGGCAAAGAAAATCAACCTTACGCACAACGTACAGACCTTGGATGGAGTATTGTTGGAAACATGAATCCCTGTGTAGATTATGGAGACGCCATTGGCGTTAGCCATCGCATAGTAGTAAGACAAGTGACACCAGGTGTAGAACCTTCTCTCAGTCTCAAAACTGAAGTACACTATGTGAGCCGAACCAAAGTTAAAGACAATCCAGCAGATCATGCCTCTCAAGGTTTAACTGCAGAGCAACTGAAGACTTCAAACTGGTTCACAGGACCAAAGTTTCTTTGGCAAAAGGACCTACCTGTAAGAGAATGCAAGGTGGGAGAAATCAATAAGGATGATCCTGAACTTCGCAAGGAAGACGGGTCATTATTGGATCGCTTACAGAAATGCTCTGATTGGTCAAGAGCAGTTGCAAGACTGAAACGACATGCCAAAGAACACCAAGGTGTGAAACAAAGAACCAATGAATGTACAACCATTAAAGGGGAAAGACCAAAGTTACCTGACAACAAGACGTGTGCAGTACACCGCCTAAATTGTCTTGAAAGAAGACTAAAGAAGTCTTTCCAGGGTCAGATAGTAGGGTCAGAAAACTTAAATTACTGGTTAGCCAAAGCACATTTGACAAAAAGGGTAAACCCATAATTAGGACTGTGTTCCTTGAAATACCTGTACACAAGGTTGTTACTCTGCTTGAGGCAGAATAAGGTGTTTAATGTGTTGCCTGAGATTCCATGTTAAGTTGTTATCTACAGGTAATGTCTATTTCAAAGTGTAAAGCGTGTACTTTGTACAATAATCTTTTGTGTGAAATCTCACGAGTAATGTGTGATTTGGTGGGAGTGTAAGTGCAGCCTTGACATGTTCATAATTTAACTGTAATGTGTAATAATAATTATTGTTGTAATGTTTCATGCGTGCAATATTTCGTCTTTTATTTTGAAGTCCAAGCTCACGTCTCGTTATGCTGTTCTCGCGTGAGTTAGAGAGCGAGAACATGAGAAGCACCCTCAGAGTAAGATGCACGGATACTTAAAGCTCCGTTAGTTTTGTATTCTTATACATATAAGTTGTGAAGAGAACTGAAGAATACTTCCCTCTGTTTACAGAGCATGCAGCCCAACGAGGTATGTTGTTGTGTTTGTATTACGTTTATGTTTATTATCTCACATGCTGTGCATGTTATTGTGTGTCTAACACGAAACTATGTTTGTCATTTATACTGTTTGTTTGTGTAGTTTTCACGGTGGATTCGGAGGAATAAACCCGTTATGAGAAAGCCACTTGTGTCTGCCTGTGCTTCGAGGGAATTATACACCCCTTTCATGTGAACGCGCACCTAACTAGATAGGACACGGCTGGCTTGAGCGAACGAGTTGATAGCCAGCGTTGTAGGACAGTTTAGCGAGAGCGGCTTCGTTTTGGATTAAGTCAACCGGATAACTCAAAACATATCCAGGAGAGGTTGAACTAGATTCGTAGTATACCCCCCAGGAGACAGAGGTTAAGACTTACTTTGTACTGTTCTGGTCTGACTGGCTGTCTGCAGTCCAGCTCTGGTTCTGGATCTTTTCCCACACTGGGGACATGAGGAGTCTCCTGATGGAGGTTGTTGCTCCCAGTATGAGGTGATGCACTGTCTGCAGAACCAGTGTCCACAGCTGGTAGAGACTGGATCCTTCAGGAGGTCCTGACACAGAGCACAGCTGGACAGCTGCTCCTCCACAGGAACATGACTTTTCCTCTTCCCTCTGTGGAGATGAACACATCCTTTAGAGCACATTACGGTGACTGATTGTTTAAGTTCTTTATCTGTAGATGATATTTCATCCTGATAACTGTTCCAAAGTGGTAGATATTTAGTTATTCATATCATTATGAAAGAAAACGCCCTTCTGTCTGTAACATCATCCGCCTACAGCATGTTCACTGTACCTCACAAGTTGTTACGGCTAAATTAAACTGGTTTATGTAATAACTCCATAATGATTCCAATTTGTAAAAGCAGTTAACACTTTGTCAGGTCTGTCCACATGGAAAGCAAATCACTTTGAAAATGCTAGTTAATGAATGGGGATTAGATTGAGTGGAGTGAGACTTAGCTAACTTTGTGGCTGCTCCATTAACAGTCAAACTAACATCAAGGTTGATACACATACATGTTTAACTTAAATTCAATATGAAGTACTGTAGAACTCTAGGTGCCGATATTCTATACTGAGCTCTGCTGAATTTCTATACTATGGGCTACTGCACTCATGTAATTATTAAAGAAAAGTGTAAAATGATCAGATGGCCTATATATAGATGTATACAGTATATATATATATATGTTTGTCAGGTCAGTTCACAGTAGAAACAGACTCTTACTTTGTGTCTGGGGGTCCAGGTTCATTACTGAACCTAAGTTCATCTTTGGACCAGTCACTCTTCATAGACAGACAGCTGGAGAATGGAGACTCTTCTCCCCGTCTGTGGAAACAACAAATGTTTAAAACACATCAATAGTTCTTGTAAAAAGCAGCGTTTGATTTCAGTTTTGATTTTCTTTCCCCTTTTAAAGATTTTCGTTTTTACTCTAAACTTTATGTCTTAACAATTGGGTTTTTGGGTTTCTGTTGTTGCAATTCTTTGAGAGTGAAAAGTTCTACATGTTCCAAGTGAATTTACTTAACCAAACACAAAGTCCTACATGTCGAGTGTGAGAATGATTTCACTGTTGCAGTTTATTTACTACCGCTGATGATGCCAAGGAGAACAGCGTCACAGGCGTGCAAAGTGTGGACCCAAAAGCACAGATGCAGACACAGCTTTGAAGCACAAAAGAGTCTTTACTTGAGTTACTGATAAAAGATACAATAATGCTATGATTCCAAAAACACAGGATCAGCAGATCCAGAAAAGACATACAATAAATATCTACCTGAAGCTTACCGATCAATAACTAGAAAAATACTTAATAACTACTACCTGATCTTACCTTACTATAACTATGAACGTGGACTATGACTATTACTTTAACTGGACCATGATTTACGAAAACGCTGGAGAGCTCGGCACAACACACAAGACAATCTGGCAACGAGACGGTGAATAGCTGGGCCTACATATACTGACATCACCTGGTGCAGACAATAATGACCTGACAAACAATCACCAGGGTGGGAAACAGAATATGTGGATAAGCAATGCTTGTTTATGATTGATCCACGTGATGTCATAGTAACAATATGCGTCATCAGCCAGACAGACAGTCAGACATTCAAACAATGTGTGAAGTTCACCTTCCTTCAAGACATAAGCCTGTTTGTCTGGTTTATTAATACATACTGAGTATTGGCACGTTGTCGTCTGGAGTATTAATTGTACACATAGTACAAGAACAAGACAGTTACATACTGTGTGCGCTTTACAGTGTTTCATTACTGAACTCTACTGTAGATGTTTACTGTATTCTACTGTACTGTAATCTACTTCACTCGTATAATTATAAAATTATATTTTAAATGGTCAGATAGCATTCAAACTAAATCCTCTTCAGGTCTGATCACAGGAGAAACAGACTCTTAGGTCGCGTTCACGCCAGCCTGGTTTTGTCCGGTTGAATCGAACCCTGGTGCGTTTAACCCCTTGGTGCGGTTTGTTTGGGTCGGTGTGAACACAGTCCGAGACCTCTGATGTGAACTAAACAAACGGACTCTGGTCCACTAAAACAGGCGGTCTCGGAGCGCTTGCTCGTGAACTCTGGAGCGGTTCATCGCTGGTGTGAACGCAGTCCGCACCAAAACACAGGAAGCGTAGTATTTACGAGTCACAAGAACGCAGATGTCTTCAAAATCTTTAGTGAAAGAGTGAAGCAGAATGAAATGTTGAACGGTGTCGTGTAAAGCAAAAATGCTCCGTCAACTATACATATTTTTTTAACGCACGTCGTCTGATTGTATAATCATATGCGCCGTCCGCTAGAGTCAGTTGATATGCTCTCCAGATCAGATAGATAGATAGATAGATAGATAGATGGATGGATGGATGGATAGATGGATAGATAGATAGGTAGATAGATATATGGATGTATAGATAGATGGATAGATAGATAGATAGATGGATGGATGGATAGATGGATAGATAGATAGGTAGATAGATATATGGATGTATAGATAGATGGATAGATAGATAGAAGGATGGATGTATAGATAGATAGATGGATGGATAGATGGGTAGATAGATAGATAGATATATGGATGTTCGATAGCTGGTATCTAATAGATAGCTGGCTGGCTGTCTCGCTCGCTCGCTGGCTCGCTCGCGCGCTGGCTGGCTCGCTCGCTCGCTCGGTCGCTCGCTCGCTCGCTCTCTGGCTGTCTCGCTCGCTGCTCCTCGCTCGCTGGCTGGGCTGGCTGTCTCGCTCGCTCGCTGGCTGGCTCGCTGGGTCGCTCGCTCGGTCGCTCGCTCGCTCCTCGCTCGCTCGCTCGCCTCGCTCGCTCGCTGCTCGCTCGCTCGCTCGCTCGCTGCCTCGCTCGCTCGCTCGCTCGCTGGCTCGCTCGCTCGCTGGCTCGCTGGCTGGCTGGCTCGCTTGGCTGGCTCGCTGGCTCGCTCGCTGGCTCCCTCGCTCGCTCGGTCGCTCGCTCGCTCGCTCGCTCGCTCGCTCGCTGGCTCGCTCGCTCGCTCGCTCGCTGGCTCGCTGGCTGGCTCGCTGGCTCGCTCGCTCGCTCGCTCGCTCGCTCGCTCGCTCGCTCGCTGGCTCGCTGGCTGGCTCGCTGGCTCGCTGGCTGGCTGGCTCGCTCGCTCGCTCGCTCGCTCGCTGGCTGGCTCGCTGGCTGGCTCGCTGGCTCGCTCGCTGGCTCCCTCGCTCGGTCGCTCGCTCGCTCGCTCGCTCGCTCGCTCGCTCGCTCGCTCGCTCGCTCGCTCGCTCGCTCGCTCGCTGGCTGGCTCGCTGGCTGGCTCGCTGGCTCGCTCGCTCGCTCGCTCGCTCGCTCGCTCGCTCGCTCGCTCGCTCGCTCGCTCGCTCGCTCGCTCGCTCGCTAGCTCGCTCGCTCGCTCGCTCGCTCGCTCGCTCGCTGGCTCGCTCGCTGTCTCGCTGGGCTGGCTCGCTCGCTCGCTCGCTCGCTCGCTCGCTCGCTCGCTCGCTCGCTCGCTCGCTCGCTCCTGGCTCGCTTCGCTCGCCTCGCTCTCTCGCTGGCTCGCTCGCTGGCTGGCTCGCTCGCTGTCCTCGCTGGCTGGCTCGCTCGCTGGCTCGCTCGCTCGCTCGCTCTCTCGCTCGCTCGCTCGCTCGCTCGCTCGCTCGCTCGCTCGCTCGCTCGCCTGGCTCGCTGGCTCGCTCGCTCGCTCGCTCGCTCGCTCGCTGGCTCGCTGGCTGGCTGGCTCGCTCGCTCTCCCCTCCAGTTTTCTTTCTCTCGCCCCTTTCTCCCCGCTTTTTGCCGCCCACGTGCTGTCCTCTCCTCCCCCTCGCCTACAGTAGAGACACTTTACAGCAAATACAACAGCACAGATTGTTCAGAATATCAGTATGAGAAAACGACACCTCTATCCTTAGACCCTCACATCGTACAAGGAAAGACTTCCAGAGAAAACTCACAGTTTAAGGGGAAAAAATGGGAGAAACCTCAGGGAGAGCAACAGAGGAGGGATCCCTCTCCCAGGACGGACAGACGTGCAATAGATGCCGTGTGTAAATCAAAGAGATAATACATTTTACAGATAGATAGAAAGATAGATAGATAGATATATAGATAGATAGATGGATGGATGGATAGATAGGTAGATAGATAGACAGATAGACAGATGGATGGATGGATGGATGGATGGATGGATAGATAGATGGATAGATAGATGGATGGATGGATAGAATATACATTTCTAGTAACAAATATAATGCAGGATATGATTGTGCAAGAAATTGATTATTCCAGTGGTTCCCAACCTGGGGGGTTGGAGCGCTATTGGACCCCCCGCACGTGAAGCTTTGGAAGAAGTTGTGAACAAACATTGTTTGCTCGTAAAATCAATAGAATTGACACATTTTCAACACAACCGGCAGCTAAAATAAAAAGTGGCCTTTCAGCTATAATGCCAACAAAGTATGATGTGGCATACATCTCTATTGACATCTAACGTGTTTGGTGCGGAGATCTCTCTCTCTCTCGTCTGTGTTGGGGGCGGGGCATCTCGCTCAAAGACTCGCTGCAGCACCGTGCACATAGAGATGCACGTGGAGAACAGAGCGTTCAAAAGTGACTATCTAATCTACAGAGCTCGATGTGGTCAATGCTCGTTTGCCATAAGTATTTTCGCGGAAACACAAGCAATCTGTCCATACCCTTGTTTCTCTGAGAAGAGAAGAAATACTATTCTAAAAAGGAGCTGACACATGGTGTCTCTTCACTTGTACACTTGAGGGGTCAGAGTTCATATGGTGAGGGATTCCATGAGCGGTATGCGCCGGCCTGTGCCTTTACCTTGGACTTCTAATAGAACTGCTCGGGTCTTGATAGATTGAGTGGGGAAGTTCATGAGATCTTTCGAGAGGGTTATCAAGAATAACTTTGATCCAATGACCTTTTCCCTCTCTGTCTGTGTCTGTGTATTCTCTTGTTCCGATTAACCCAGCCAAATCTTTTTTCTTGTTTTGTATCTATATCTACGCCGGGATCCGGAGTCGAGGCTGATCCTCTTGCTGTAGTCCTGTGTCTTGGATCCTCTATCCTGAGTTCTGGATTAAGTGGTGGACGTTCGGGTCGTGGCTGAACCTGTCTCTGCGGTCCTGCCTTGGGTCTCGTCATGCTGCTTCCCTGATGGCTTCCACAGGATTGTAGCTGACATCCTCGTGGATTCATCTTCTTATTACAGACACAGGCATTTCCTAACATTCGGTCTATATGCTGTAAAATGTATTATCTCTTCGATTTACACACGGCATCTATTGCACGTCTGTCCGTCCTGTTGCTCTCCCTGAGGTTTCTCCCATTTTTTCCCCTTAAACCGTGGGTTTTTCTCTGGAAGTCTTTCCTTGTACGATGTGAGGGTCTAAGGACAGAGGGTCTAAGGACAGAGGGTGTCGTTTTTATTTCTCATACTGATATTCTGAACAATCTGTGCTGTTGTATTTGCTGTAAAGTGTCTCCACTGTAGGCTAATTTTATTATATGTACAGCACTTTGGCTCGACCAAAAATCGTTTATAAATGTGCTATATAAATAAAACTTGATTTGATTGGAACACACATTACTAGTTCTTGTAAAAAGTAGCATTTTATTTCAGTTTTGATTTTGTTTAAACGATTCAAGATTTTTGGTCAAATTCTGAGTTTTAAAATTGTGTTTGTGGGTTTCTGTTGTTACAATTTATTCATGAGATTGAAAAGTTTTACATGCTTAGAGTTAATTTACTTAACAAAACACAAATTCTTACGTATCCGGTGTGAGAATGATTTCACTATAGTAGTTTATTTACTATTGCTGTTGATGCAAAGGAGCACAACGTTCAATCACGTGTTTACTGTACTTTTCTGTATTTATTTACTGTGTTTTACTGTGTTTCTGTGCTGTCATTTACTGCACTGATGTAAATATTAAAGACCAGTGTATATTATCTGTTGGCAAATGAAGGCAAATGAATCCTTGTCGGGTCAGTTTACAGTAGAAACAGACTCTTACTTTGTGTCAGAGGGTCCAGGTTCATTACTGAAGTATATAGGTTCTCTTTTGGACCGGTCACTCTTCATAGACAGACAGCTGGGGACTGGAGACTCTGCTCTCTGTCTGTGGAAACAAGACATTTGTTACACACATCATTAGTTCTTGTAATAAAAAACAGCGTTTGATTTCAGCCCTTTTACCCGATTAAAGGTTTTTGGACTTGCTCCCAACTTTCTGTTTTCGAAGTCATGCTTGAGGGTTTCTGTCATTACAATTCATTTGTAACAGTGAAACATCTTACATGTTAGAATTTACTGTAATTGACCAAACTGTGTTTCTGTTCTGTAAAATGTCATCATTTAGAGAACACTTTAGATCAGTGGTTCCCAACCTTTTTTCCCAAAAATGACAACAGCGGTAATTAAAGTTTAAAAGTCTCAAAATGCTACAACTACAGTCACAAACTGGATGAATGTGAAATATTTTGTAAGAGGAGGATGAAAGCGTAATTAAGGAGCACTATTGGATTGACTTTGATGGTTATTGGACTCAGGATTAATTAATTTGGATTCCCGCTGTATGAAGAAATTAAAGGACGGCGGAAGTGGAAACAATTCACAGAGGGATTAAACTGTCTAAAACACATGCTCAAAGTAAGCCGGACTTTGCCGATGTGTTTATGTGGATTCAAAAGTCATAAATAATCTACAAAATGGAGGAGACCGATCTGATCGGAGCAACTGTGACAAATAATCCAACTGAAACCAGCATGGACAATGACTATGTTTTAAAAATGCGCTTATCCAGAAAAGCCCGGTTTGGACACTTTACGCGCAGAAGAAACATTTCTATAGAAAGAATTATACATTTCTGTCTTTTTATGCCTTTAATACACTAACTTGAATTGTTATTCAAATTAATTAATCAATTATTTTTTATAAATTGCGTTACAATTATATGTAAAAAAATAAAATAAAATAAAAAGTCTAAATGTGATATTTGGCCTCAAATCATCTGAGGTTTGGCGCCCTCCCTGCGATCTTTGGCGCCCCCCCCAAGGGGGGCGCGTGCCCCCCAGGTTGGGAACCACTGGTTTAGATGATCACATGGCATAAAAACTGAATCCTCTTCCGGTCAGTTCACAGTAGAAACAGACTCTTACTTTGTGTCTGAGGGTCGAGGTTCATTACTGAAGTATATAGGTTCTCTTTTGGACCGGTCACTCTTCATAGACAGACAGCTGGGGACTGGAGACTCTGCTCTCTGTCTGTAGAAGCGACAAATAGATTACCACACATCATTAGTTCTTGTAAAAAGTAGCGTTTGATTTCAGTTTTGATTTTGTTTACACGATTCAAGATTTTGGGTCTAACTCTGAATTTTCGAGTTTTAAAATTGTGTTTGTGGGTTTCTGTTGTTACAATTTATTTGTGAGATTGAAACGTTTTACATGCTTGAAGTTCATTTACTTAACAAAACACAAATTCTTACGTATTGTGTGTGAGAATAATTTCTCTATAGTAGTTTATTTACTATTGCTGTTGATGCAAAGGAGCACAACGTTCAATCACATGTCTTTACTGTACTTTTCTGTATTTATTTACTGTGTTTTTCTGTGTTTCTGTGCTGTTATTTACTGCACTGATGTAAATATTAAAGACCAGTGTATATTATCTGTTGGCATATAAAATGAATCCTCTTCCGGTCAGTTTACAGTAGAAACAGACTCTTACTCTGTGTCTGAGGGTCCAGGTTCATTACTGAAGTATATAGGTTCATCTTTAGACCAGTCACTCTTCATAGACAGACAGCTGGGGACTGGAGACTCTGCTCTCTGTCTGTGGAAACAAGACATTTGTTACACACATCATTAGTTCTTGTAATAAAAAACAGCACTTGATTTCAGCCCGTTTACCCGATTAAAGGTTTTTGGACTTGCTCCCAACTTTCTGTTTTCGAGTCATGCTTGAGGGTTTGTAACGATCAACTAGGGCTGTGCGATTATGGCAAAAATCATAATCACGATTATTTGGTCAATAATTGATATCACGATTATTTAGACGATTATTCATTGACCATTTATTGAACTTTAAAACAAATAATATTTTACCAATAAACAAGATCAATAAATGTGTTGGAGCGCACTTCCAAAACCATACTAAAACATATATTATTAATATGATAAATAAAAATAAATTAGACCAAAATGAATGAAATCAAACATGTTGCAGTGCACTGTCACAACCTACTGAAAACTCCTTAACATATAGCCAACATTTTGGTTCAACATATTCAACATATTCCACTCAGTTAAACGTTGAAGGCTGGCCCACCGTCATGGTCCAGAAGTAACAGGAAATAAATGTTGAACTACAATTTAAGACCAAATAAAAATGTTTAGGCCACCATGGCAAATGCTGGTAGGACTGCTCATGTCATCTCTTAAAGATGTTTTGCAAGAAACACCAGTCTGTTTACATGGTCTGGTTTCAGAGATGAGCGCAGGCAGGAGACGATATTGCCACCTGTACTGAAGACCCTCTCTGAAGAGGAACTTGTGGCAGTGCTGCCACATATGACACAGGAAAAAAAGAAAATACTCTGAAGAACCCTTTCTTTGCCATTATATAAAAATAGTGTTGCTACAAAAGTATAAATGAGGCTTACTAATAAGACAACTCAGATCTGAAGCTACACAGGAATCTGCTGCAACAGTGCAATAAAAAAGACAACATTAATAGAATCAAACCCATTTTTTGTTGCATTTTATTAGAGTATAAAAAGAAATGCCTTTAAAATAGGATGCAAGCAACACTAGTTTCTGAACTGATAGACTATAATCAATTTAAACAGAACAGATCTTAATGTTTGCATTCTTATACCATTTTGTACAATAATTATCATGAATAAATTCAAACAAACTAAAACTTACAGCAGATTAATAACGGTATCTAAATTGAGTTTTTATTATATCAAAAACCTGTTGAAATGCTGCTGTTATTTTTTACTGTCCCACAAAAGCGCGTCGGCAGCCTCCAGGAAAGCTTCTTTCACAACTTCGCCGTCTTCGAAAGACTTCATGTGTTTCGCTAGAACGTGACTGACACGATAAGATGCTCTGGTAGCAGCCTTGCTCTTGTTGTTGGGCCTGGTGAAAATGGACTGCTGTGCATTTAGCTGTGCTCTCAGGCAGGGGCGGATCTACCGGGGTGGCATGGGGTGGCAACTGCCACCCTAAACAATAGCCTTGCCACCCCAGCTGCCACCCCAGTTGGCATCTTTGTTTTGAAAGAAAAGTTGTGGCTCATCGGACATTTATGAGAGAAAGTCTCTAATGTCCGAGTGCAAGTGAATGCAGCACAATATGCACGTCATGTAACCCCTCCCCCGGTCCTGGCGCGAGAGTGGAAATATGATTGGTGGCGAATTCACTTGAACGGGGGGACGGCACAAAACGAGAAGCCTTTCGGACCCAAGCACTGAAGCAATGAGGTAGTTGCGGTCTACAATGACAGAGAAGAGACTGTCAGTTTGACTGTACTCAGCATTGAATCAAAACGCACTGAAGCTGTTGATCTTAATAAGTTTGTGAGGCGTTTTGCTGAACAAAATAGTAATCGCCGCATTCAGCTGTAATAGACATGCCAACTTGATGCTCTGCTCACGGATGACTCGATGAGCATAACAAACTATTAAGATGATGACCTTGTATGCGTGTATATATTTTTTTCTTTGAGGGGGTCTGCCACCAAAAAACAATTGTAAGTCCTGAACAAGTAAAATAAGACGGTGTGTAAAACTACACTGCCCAGCCAACAGAAAGTAACCACTTTGATTGAACTAGGCCAGTAGGTAAGGACTTTCCACTGGATAATAACTGCAGCGATGTTTATGTTTTAGCTGAATACACGTTTTTTTAACCCTAACTGATGCAGTTAGTCACTTCTTTAATGTTTGTTCTTTCTGATGTAAAGTCAAGGTTGTAACTGTATATCAATAATGATATAATTACTTGTTTTCAAATTTGAAGGAGGGTGAGCAAGCATCTTGATGAACATTCATCATTAACTCCTCCAAAAAATATAGTTTATTCAATAATAAATGAATATGTGAATCATAACAGTTCTTCACTATATCTGTAAAGCGTCTTTGAGCACCTGTAAAAACGCTAACAAATTAAATCTATTATTATTATTTATTAACAGTGATTGACAGCTGATAGGAATAATATGATTGTTAATAGTATCATATTCATTCAGACAAACATCGATGAGACAGTTCATTAATGTACTTATTGCAGCAGTCTGCATAGATTTGACCCTGCTGGTCTAAGAGTGAAACAAACTCATTCAGTTATTGTTCAGTTAAAATTCATTAAATTACGTCTGCCACCTTGTATGTAAGGCTTTACTGATGTGCCACAATAATATCACCTATGTGATTGAGTTAAAATATTAATATTGTGGCTTTCCAAGTTAACATTGATTGTAGGGCTGTAACGGTTCACACACATTTCGGTTCGGTACGTACCTCAGTTTTTAGGTCTCGGTTCGGTACGTTTTCGGTACAGCAGAAAAAATTATCACAAAACATTAATTTTAAATTATTATTAAACTGTGATTAATGTATTCAAATAAATACAAAATATAGTAAAAATAAACATTAAGGTGCAGCATTTCGATGAACTGAAATAATCTGTATTTGAACTGTACTGTACTAGTACCTAAGCAGCCAGCTTGACATTAGGACTTGCTTGTCATTGTATTTTCATGTTGTTTAAAGAAAGATGAACTTGTCCACATTGCTTGCCGAAAGGGCAGATCTGCTGGCACTAACAATGTCTCCTGCTGTGGAGAACACCCTCTCTAGGGACAGAGGTAGCAGATACAGCCAGGTAGCGCTTTGCTACCATGGCAACATAAGGATATTTGGCGTTTGTAATAACTTTGGCTCGGTCTGATCTTTCTGCGAGTGGTGGAGGCTTAAATGCTAGTGGGAGTTGGGTTTGTACTTCAGTCTTTTTTCTTTTGGTACCGGTGATATTCACATTCGGGTGATGCCTTTTCAAGAGTGTGCAAGTTTGATGTATTGCCAGCCGCGTAACCAATGTTAGTTGAACAATGCCGACAAACAGCTTTGGTTCGGTCCACCTGTCTTTGTCCTTCATCCTTGTACGTAACTGCGAAATCAAAATGTTCCCAAACCGGAGACTTCAATGATGCTGGAGGATTTTCAGCTCAACTTTATCTGCGTTCGCCATTTCGACAGTTCCTCAAATTACTGACTACATTTGAACGCATCCCTCTGACCAGCTCTCATAGAATGCCTCTCGTCCAATTAAATGACTTGGTCGCTCTATGATATAGATTACTTCCAGAAAGTTGTTCAATTTTTTACGTTTAACTCTATATTCGTTCGGTACACACGTGTACCGAACCGAAGGGCCCGTACCGAATAATTTCAGTACGGGTACGTGTACCGTTACACCCCTAATTGATTGATATGATTGCGATTTAAATCAGCATATACTTCTGTCAGGGGATGCCACCCCTCAAAATCTCCTGCCACCCCATGAATATTTGTCTAGATCCGCCCCTGCTCTCAGGCCCCTCCCCTTTTGGAGCGTCGGGCAGAATTAGGAGGGAATTCCGTCTCGTAGCGTTTGTGCACTGTTTTGAAATGCCGCTCCTAAATTACCCTTCTTCGGTAAAGCCACGCTCGCATTGCAGATGAGACAGATGGACTTTGAATTGGAATAGATACAAAAATAATGATCCTCCCACTTGGAGTGAAAATTATATATTTGGGGCTTTTTTGCTTCTGCCATAATTGCGGTCTTGTGTGTGTGCGGACTGTCACTCCTGTTGACCATCCATGCTGTTGACACGGACAACGTCAGCGAACTAGTGCACTGCTCACCAGCCACGCCCGGACACATGGGGTGAGGCCGGCCAATCACAAAGCTTTGATGCGTTCAAGTGCATTATTCTGGCACGGGAACATTATGTTACAGGACATTAACGATAACACAGAATATTGTTGTTCTATTTTTAGACACATCTCGCGATCGACTGGGAATCTCCCCGCGACCCTTCTTTTTAACTAGTTGCTGCTCTTGTTCTGACATCTTCGCTTGCGCTGAACACTCACAACACATGTCACTCCCACGTGGCCGAGTGGGCTTTTAGGGAGGGGCGAAAGCGCACCCAGCAAAAATAATCGTATTTTGTCAATTATGCTGTTTTCCTAATCGTCGCAAACCATAATCGTAATCGCGATTAAAATACGATTAATTGCACAGCCCTACGATCAACTATCAAAAATAGCTGTGTTAAATAAACGCACAAGGGGTTCTTGATATGAAATAATATTATAAAGGCAAAACAGAACTGATAAACGGACAATCTACTCTTTCCACAAAAAGTGTATCTACTACTGCAGGGGTGGCCAACCCGCGGCTCTCGAGCCGCATGCGGCTCTTTGCCTAGTTTCATGCGGCTCTTCAGTTCATATCGAATTGTATATGTGTGAGTTTGGGGGAGAGACACTGACTCCTGACTAGTGTTGCACGGTGTACCGATACTTGAAAGGTACCGCGATACCCTGCCGTTAAAAACGTTACTATTCCTCCATTTCATTAGTATCGGTACTTTAAGAATGACGGGGGAAAGTACTCCGGTGAGAAAGCGCCGTTTAATAAGAGCCGTGTGTGTTCAGCACTCTGCTTTCACTCCCTGCACTGCAGCCGTGCCTGCAGTCCCGCCCCTCTCAAGCACGCTCTAATGGCGCGTTTCCACTGCAGCGGGTAGCCCCGTTTAAGCGTCCTTAACCGTCTTCAAGCGGCCAGGCCGGTTTTTGGTGGCGTTTCCATATAGCCTAGTACCGGCCAGCGGGTACTTTTTCCCTCTTTTTCCGGCCTCATAAAATCGTGGTTCCCTCAGACCAGGGCCAGGGCTGAACTAGGGACGTCAACACTCTCGACTGCTGATTGGTCAGAGAGAATCGTCACAAGATTGCGCGCGAGTTCATCCCTAGCGTCGCATATATATCTAGAAGCAAGCTTGCAACATTTTTATACACAGCATTTTGTAAACGGAGGAGCTACAAAAATGGCTACTTCTAAGAAAAGCACACCGTGGTCGACCGAGGAGGTGACGACGTTCCTTCATCTCATTGGGGATGATCAAATCCAGCGGGAGCTCGACGGAACAACTCGAAATGTGAACAAAAACAAAGCCGATCGCCCCGCCTACACTGCGTTGCTACCCAAGGTCCTAAACTGTAATGGAAATGCGCCACGGCCTGGGCCGGCCAGCGAGGCAGCCCGAGGCCAGAGCGAGGACGCTTAGGGACGCTTAAACGGGGCTACCCCGCTGCAGTGGAAACGCGCTAAGTCCCTCCCCTCTCTCATGCACGCGCTAGCTGCCAGAGCATGTAAGAAAACGAGAAGCATGGCTGCGAGTGCAACTGCCGCTGCGCCTCGGCTTGTTGACAAAAAAGACGCCAGAAGCTAAATTTGGAAGTATTTTAGCTATATCTCTGACAGTGAGGACAAGCCTACGGACACCACGAGGCCTGTCTGTAAGAAATGTATTAATTTTATTTAATACGAATTATTGTCATTTATTTTATTTATTGTTCTCATTGTTTAAAAGTTTGTGTTATGGTTCTGGTTCTGGTGTGAAATAAAGCACAATAATTACATTTAAGACTGTTTCCCTTTTTTTAAGAAAAGTATCGAAAAAGAATCGGAATCGCAATTCTTGACTTAGTATCGAAAACAAAATGTTGGTATCGTGACAACACTAGCTAGCTACTCCTGACAGTTAAACCTGATAGTTAAGTATTGAATGCTGATAATTCTGACGTAATTTGGCCGGTCAAAGTTGTTTGGGCTCGGATAAAATCGCTCCGTTACTTTCGTCCCGTGTTACTTTCGTCCCGTGTTACTTTCGTCCCGGCTCTCCCTACGTGTGTATGTGTGGTGTCAGGAGTCAGTATGAGAGGATGACAGCGCGTCTAATTTTGATGTGGCCCAAGAGCCAATCACAATAATACCTGTGATGCAGTGAACCAATCACCTTTGAGGGGGGGAAACCTATCGTTGATTAAACACTATCCAGTGTTTCCCCTACCATTGTCTTGGAGGGGCGCTGCGCCCCGCCAACGGAGCCCCGCGCCCCCCCCTGGAATTCAAGGTGTTTAAAAAATATATATTATTATTATTATTTTTTAATATATACATAGCACCAAATTGCAAATAATCTATAACTACTGTCACTTTTCACATTGAACATGTGCTCTTTTATTAAATAAACTAAACGCTTTCATTTTAAGTTGTGAGTTTAGTGTTTTTGACCCTAAGAAACACTGATGCATTAATCAATACCAATAATCCACAGCTCCTCTCTCTGCTCCAGAGGATTGAAAAAATATATATCCCAATGCCACAAAAATGCATCAGTGACGTGGTTGAAATCTTGTCTCCAGAAAACAAAAAACTGAAACAAGCGGTATCAGTGACTGTGTGTTTGATGTGGCTCTTTGCAGTAAAATATAAAAAAAATGGCTCTTAACCTCTGACTGGTTGGCCACCCCTGTACTACTGTCTCCATCCACACATTCACAACATAAACAAAGACGGTTTTATACGTTATTCAATTATATTGACAGTTTTCCAGCCAAGCAAAACACAAACAAAACTCAACAAAAAGTCCGCTCGGCAATAAACCGAAATTGTCATTACTGCCTAATCCAGGCCACTATAGTTCATTGACAAAAAAGGCTGTTGCTCCTGCGCCCGTCGGCTGCAAACAAAGGAAATGTTTGTAGGCCTATTTAGGCTATAATCCACAAAAAAGGAAACACGATGATCGGCGTGGCACAAAGGAGCGATCTCACCCTGTGTTGGAGAGAATCTCTCTCTATCTGTGCGCGTCCTCTCCACGGAGACGTGCTTCCAGGTCGGTCGATGCAATATCCACTTTCAGTTTTATTTCCCGTTGTATTTTAACATATGTATACATGCTGAGGAAACTTAAATATCCCGCTGAATACCCGCATTCGCCACACACACACTTCCTCCTCCCGTGAGACCCAACCCCTGGCCTCCCGGTGACGCGCCCACTAAAAAGCCTCTGGGCGCGCCGCGACAGGTGAATGTGCAGATGAGGCTTGCAGACCCACACCCTCAAACCGTACATACCAGTGGACATTAACAACTGCAGTTGGAGGATATTATACATTATACAGGTGGCCCTGAAGTGCAAAACACCACAGCATTTCACAAAACACAACAGCATTTCAGAAAACACAACCGCATTTCAGAAAACACAACCGCATTTCAGAAAACACAACCGCATTTCAGAAAACACCACAGCATTTCACATTGGACGGAAAGGGTATTCCTTTAGGGAGAACACTTCTTGTTTATGATTGGACAGAGCCAGCCAGAGAAGCACTGCTGTGATTGGTTGTTTTTGCTGCCAGTCAAGAAATGACGCTTCGTGATTGGTCAACACCCGACAGCGAAATATGTCCCAACACATCAGCCGTTAGCACACACTCAGAGCTCACAGCTCCTCATATCTGTTCTGAAACTGGACAAAAGTTAAACATGTACAAACCATAGACTGTCTATGTCATGGCGAATACAGTCGCTGCTTTATTTATGTCTGTATGACGTTGTTGTGAGTGTGGACGGAGCAGCTACAGGTTAGTTTAGCCTGATGGGTCCGATTCCATTCAGAAAACACGCATTTTAAAAGCTTTTCGCCTGCCGTCTTATCTGCAGACTTGTCAAAGCGTTAATTCATGGTTTTTACTAACCGTTTTTTGTTGTAGCCTTTATTTAACCAGGTGAAAGCCCCTTGAGATCAAAAGATCTCTTTTTCAAGGGTGACCTGCAGGACATTAGTTACACATGTAACATAGAAACAACAGAACAACAATAAGGATGACAAACAACATAATGTACAGGGTACAGTTACAAACTCTATTTACAGTGACAGGTACCATGAGTATCAAACAGCATGTCACCCAGCCGAGTTTTAAAATGATGCAGGGGAACCAAAGTGCTCAGTTTTAAACATGTTTGCAGACTGTTCCAATTTAGTGGAGCTGCACAACTAAAAGCTTTCTTCCCTAAGACAGTCCTAGCACTTGGCACATTTAATAAAACAACATCACGAGATCTCAGGCAATATGTACTTTCAATTCGTCGAGAGATCAGAGAGCAGATATAAAAAGGTAGTTTACCCAACATGGCTTTGTAAATGAACATGTACCAGTGACTGAGCCTCCGTACAGTTAGTGAAGGCAGACCTGCCTTGGCATACAGGGTACAGTGATGAGTAAGTGCTTTACAGTTAGTGACAAATCTCAGGGCACTGTGATAGGCGGCATCTAACTTTTCCAGGCAATGGGCAGGTGCATTCATATAGATCAAATCACCATAGTCCAGCACAGGTAAAAAGGTCACGGTGACTAGCCTTTTCCTGGCTTCAAAAGAGAAACAGGACTTGTTTCTGAAAAAGAAACCTAGTCTAACCCTCAGCTTTTTAAGCAGGTTATTGACATGAAGTTTAAAAGTAAGACAATCATCAAGCCAGATACCTAGGTATTTATATTGGGTGGTCTACCATAGTATTTACGTGGAGATAAGCCCCTTGAAAACCATGAATTAATAAAGCATTAATTCTGTGTTTACTCCTGTCATTCAAACAAGACGCTGGAGAGGGGGCGGGCCGTATCTCCATGTAAATCCTATCGGAATCGGATCGATCAGGCTAAACTAACCTGTAGCTGCTCCGTCCAATCTCACAACAACGTCATACAGACATAGATAAAGCAGCGACTGTATTCACCATGACATAGACAGTCTGTGGTTTGTATATGTTTAACTTTTGTCCAGTTTCTGAACAGATATGAGGAGCTGTGAGCTCTGAGTGTGTGTGCTAACGGCTGATGTGTTGGGCCAATCACGCAGGGTAATTTCTTAACTGGCAGCAAAAACAACCAATCACAGCAGTGCTTCTCTGGCTGGCTCTGTCCAATCACAAACAAGAAGTGTTCTCCCTAAGGAATACCCTTTCCGTCCAATGTGAAATGCTGTGGCGTTTTCTGAAATGCTGTAGTGTTTTCTGAAATGCTGTGGTGTCTTGCACTTCAGGGCCACCGTACATGTATCGTAGATAGTTCATTTCATGATAAACAACATGCCTTAAACCTTTTCCCCTGCCACTACAGTTTAGAAGAAACACCTTAAATCAATGTGCGGCCGTCACAGATTTCTGTCATGACAATTCATTTGTAACGGTGAAAAATCTTACATGTTTGAATTTACTGTAATTGACCAAACTGTGTTTCTGTTCTGTAAAATGTCATCATTTAGAGAACACTTTAGATGATCACATGGCATAAAAACTGAATCCTCTTCGGGTCAGTTTACAGTAGAAACAGACTCTTACTTTGTGTCTGAGGGTCGAGGTTCATTACTGAAGCGCATAGGTTCATCTTTAGACCGGTCACTCTTCATAGACAGACAGCTGGGGACTGGAGACTCTGCTCTCTGTCTGTGGAAACAAGACATTTTTTACACACATCATTAGTTCTTGTAATAAAAAACAGCGCTTGATTTCAGCCCGTTTACCCGATTAAAGGTTTTTGGACTTGCTCCCAACTTTCTGTTTTCGAGTCATGCTTGAGGGTTTGTAACGATCAACTATCAAAAATAGCTGTGTTAAATAAACGCACAAGGGGTTCTTGATATGAAATAATATTATAAAGGCAAAACAGAACTGATAAACGGACAATCTACTCTTTCCACAAAAAGTGTATCTACTACTGTCTCCATCCACACATTCACAACATAAACAAAGACGGTTTTATACGTTATTCAATTATATTGACAGTTTTCCAGCCAAGCAAAACACAAACAAAACTCAACAAAAAGTACGCTCGGCAATAAACCGAAATTGTCATTACTGCCTAATCCAGGCCACTATAGTTCATTGACAAAAAAGGCTGTTGCTCCTGCGCCCGTCGGCTGCAAAAAAAGGAAATGTTTGTAGGCCTATTTAGGCTATAATCCACAAAAAAGGAAACACGATGATCGGCGTGGCACAAAGGAGCGATCTCACCCTGTGTTGGAGAGAATCTCTCTATCTGTGCGCGTCCTCTCCACGTAGACGTGCTTCCAGGTCGGTCGATGCAATATCCACTTTCAGTTTTATTTCCCGTTGCATTTTAACATATGTATACATGCTGAGGAAACTTAAATATCCCGCTGAATACCGGCATTCGCCACACACACACTTCCTCCTCCCGTGAGACCCAACCCCTGGCCTCCCGGTCACGCGCCCACTAAAAAGCCTCTGGGCGCGCCGCGACAGGTGAATGTGCAGATGAGGCTTGCAGACCCACACCCTCAAACCGTACATACCAGTGGACATTAACAACGGCAGTTGGAGGATATTATACATGTATCGTAGATAGTTCATTTCATGATAAACAACATGCCTTAAACCTTTTCCCCTGCCACTACAGTTTAGAAGAAACACCTTAAATTAATGTGCGGCCGTCACAGATTTCTGTCATTACAATGAATTTGTAACGGTGAAAAATCTTACATGTTTGAATTTACTGTAATTGACCAAACTGTGTTTCTGTTCTGTAAAATGTCATTATTTAGAGAACACTTTAGATGATCACATGGCATAAAAACTGAATCCTCTTCCGGTCAGTACATTAGAAACAGACTTACTTTGTGTCTGAGGGTCGAGGTTCATTACTGAAGTGCATAGGTTCATCTTTAGACCGGTCACTCTTCATAGAAACACAGCTGGGGACTGGAGACTCTGCTCTCTGTCTGTGGAAGCAACAACATGTTTAACACACATCATTAGTTGTGTTATGTAAAGGGCAGCTTTTGATTCCAGCCCGTTTACGTTATTAAAGATTTTTGGAGTTGCTCTGAACTTTCAGTTTTTAAGTCGTGTTTGAGGGTTTCGGTTGTTAGAAGTAATTTGTGAGAGGGAAAAGTGTTACATGTTCGAAGTTGATTTACTTAACCTAACACAAAGTCCTACATCTGGAATGTGAGAATGATTTCACAATAGTAGATTATTGACTGTTGCTGATGATGCCAAGGAGCACAGCCAGAGCTCAGTTACACCTCTTCACTTTCCTCTTCTGGTTTCTTTACTCTAATGTACTTTGTTTCATGACTGTACTCCACAGTGATGCTTTACTGTGTGTATATACTGTGACCTGCTACTCAGATCAAACCAGACTCCTCTTCAGGTCAGTTTACAGCAGAAACAGATTCTTACTTTGTGTCAGAGGGTCCAAGTGTATTACTCAAACCTGGAGGTTTTCTGGACACTGAAGATGTCTCCTCCTCCTCCTCCTCCTCCTCATCATCCAAATCTCTCATGGTCTCCATTCTGAGAGATGAACTAGTAACCCTGGAGACAAATACATAAACACACACACTTTATAATGCAAGCATTTCAATCAAATCCATCATAATGATACATTTTGGTTTTAATTTGTGTTGTTGTGAATGTTTCCGAATAATCTGTAAACCTTAACGTGTCAGAAAATTAACAACAAAATAATCATATTACCAAGTTTCACCCAAACTTCCTTCGTAATTCCAGCGGGTATTTGACCACGAATTGCATGGCAGTGAAAGTCAAGGAAAGTGAGGAACTGGCACAAGCTACATTTAATCAAGTACAGTAATTAAGTACAATTTTGAGGGACCTGTACTTTATTTCAATGCTCCGCAACTTTGTACTTCTCCTCCACTACAATTCAGAGGTAAATGGTGTACTTTTACTCCACTACATGTGTTTAATACCTTTAGTTACTTTACAGATTTGGATTAATGATGTGAAATATAATCATCAATTCTTAAATCAGACTTTAGTTATACCTGGAGTAAATTCACAAGCTAACCTGCAGTATACAAAGTCATTCAAACTAGCTGCACTGTTCTGTCATTCTAATGCCTGACATCTATTTCCTTGACTGCTATATTCTTAGTGGCCTCTAGGAACAGGCAAGTGCGTTCCTAGTAAAACGTCTGTGTTGGGTTAACGTTCTGCCATTTTGTTTGAGAGCCGCATGGGGAGCAGGTTCCTGACTCTATCTGTCTCCATCCGGTTATTTTCCCCCTTGAAAAGGCATAATCTGTGAGAACATTTGTTTCGGGAAACATTTTGTATAACATTTGCTACTTATATTTTTGCATCTCATGTAACATTTATCTAAATTCAGCATATGTAGTTAAGCCATGTATGTAATTGCTGCATGAGTAGTAATTGTCCCTTATTGGATGTTGGAGTGCATTTGGTTTATTTTTGGGGAAAAGTACATCGTATTTTGTTGTTGTTAGATATTTATACATGTCTTTGTTTGTATCATTTCAGTTTCACACCGCTCCTATTAAAATACCAAACGTCAGCTCCTGTCTCGGTCATTTTTGGGAGAGTGTTTAGCTCGCTGCATAGCCATGCATCTACACGCGTGGTGAGGGCAGAAGAGTGAAAAGATTAACTTCACCTCAAGATCATCCCGTGGACTAGAAACCCTGCATTACTGCTGAGAGCAACGATGTTGAACGTCCCAGATCTCACTGAGCAACACAACATGGAGGTTAGATCACAAAGCAACACTTCTTCATCACAATGCTCCAGTTGGTTGGGTATTAACATGCTGGCAGCAGAGGCACGTGCAAAGGCTGAAGCTGCGCGTACGAAGGCAGCTTATGCAAAATGTCAAGTGGACATGGAAGTAGAGAAAGCACGCATTGATGCTACGCTTCATGCTCTTAAAGAAGAGGGTGAGGCTGAAGCTGCATCAGCAGCAGCAAACGTGCTTGAAGCAGCTGTAGACATTGAATTTAAAGAACATCAAAAGAAATCTAGCCACTTCTCATCGGCTCAACAATCTATGCAACGCACCAGTGAGTACGTCAATGCACATTACAACAATCAACAAACAAGAAAATTACGAAATGGGTCATCAGACAAATCACAAAGAACAGCAAGCAGCTCTTTCTTCACTGCAAGCACGACCTCAACATACAGAGGCCCCCAACATCATCCAGAGCCCTATCACCAGGCTCCTCTGAGCTTATATTAACAAGGGCCCCAGATCCCATTGGCCTCTCAAACCCACATCAACGCTTTGAATCACTCCCCATCACATTACACTAACGCTGCATACAACTACCCTAGAGGCAGTACACCCTCACATGTAACAACACCCAGACCTTCGGAGATTTCGGACCTCGCCACATACTTGGCACGTCGGGACATCGTCTTATCAGGGCTAAAGATGTTTGATAACAAGCCAGAAAATTATCTGTCCTGGAAAGCCGGCTTCTGCAATGCCATAGAGGGCTTGAACTTGAAACCTAGTGAGGAGCTAGACTTGCTCACAAGGTGGCTCGACGGGAAGTCACTGCAGCTCGTTAAAAGACATCGTGCTGTCAACATCAACTATCCTATGACTGGTCTTAACATGGTGTGGCAACGGTTGGATAAGAGTTACGGCTCTCCAGAGGCCATCGAAGCGTCTCTCTTCACAAGGCTTGAAAACTTTCCGAAAATCCTGAACAAGGACTTTCAGCGGCTGCAGGAACTCGCAGATCTGCTCCTCGAAGTCGAAGCTGCTAAATGTGAGGGTTACCTACCAGGCCTCAGCTTCCTTGACACATCTAGAGGTGTTACACCCATTGTGGAGAAACTCCCATATAACCTCCAGGACCAATGGATAATTCAAGGTTCAACATATAAAAAAGAACATCAGGTTCATTACCCACCTTTCTCCTTCTTTGTTAATTTTGTGCAAAGCCATGCGGAGATGAGAAATTATCTTTGCTTTCCAAAACTCCAGCGCTCAACCTCTCAAAAGTGAGCACCCCACAGCAAAGCAGTGGAGGACTCAGAACAGCAATTCAGTCAATAAAACTGAAGTAGGGAACTACTCCTCCCCTGACTCTAAAAACAAGCCTCATGAGGATCCAGACAAGCTATGCCCCATTCACAAAAAACCACACCCCCTCAGAAAGTGTAACAGCTTCAGGGGAATGCTGCTTGATCAACGCAAGAGCTTTCTGAAAGAGCATTTCATATGTAATCAGGGTCTGATTGTGGCCGAAGTAGATCCTCATCTTCTGACGGAGAGTCAGCGAACACCATTTCCACTGCGTCTTCAAGCTTATACAGCCTCTTTCTGGGTGCCATTATTTGCTCGAATAAGTCCTAAAAGCAAATACATCCTTGTCCTTATATTATATTATGTTCTGTTGCCTGCTGTTGTCTCTGTGTTCTCTTTTCGCTGTGTTCATCAGTGTTTTGCTGCTGTGCGGTGGAGGTGCAGCTGTGGTTCCTCTGCTGCGTTATGTGCGTAAAGCTGCCGCTGCTAGCATTATTTATACTACGCAGGATCCTATCTCTGGAACCCATTGGTCGATTTTGGGGGTTGACACCTTTTTTGAAACGTTAGAGCCAATAGAATCGAGGGGGAGTTAGTAAGTCCCGCTAAACACTTACGTCAAGGAGAGAGAGGTTTGCTTAAACAGCACGTGAGACAGCAGTAGCCCGGACTGCAACATTTTATACCTACTCTGCTGCATTGAATGTAATGATGGATTATCAGGAACAATTCTAAAGTGACTAAGAGACATTGGATTAACCTTGAGCAGTGTTTTTATTCCCTTGAACAGCAACTGTAAAACATAATTAGCGTTTTTATTCCCTTGAACAGCAACGGTAAGACATCATTATTGTTATGATTTAGAAAAGTGTTGTTGTTTTCTTGCTCTGTTCTGGCTGCTAGCTCAGTGAGTTTGTGTCATGCAATGATGATACTTATGTCAAAATAATCTGTGGAGTATCAGCTTTCAGAAGATATGTAGTTTGTGCAGAACATATTAAGTTTTAAAGATTATTTGTGCTAGTTAGCACCGGAAGTAACATCAGCCCGTTTTCACTGAGGGCTAATGCTAACGCTTCTTGTGAGACTTGTGTTTTGTTTTGGTAAAAGTGGCTCATATCGTCAGGTAGCTGAGTTTTTTTCCCGTTATTTGAGTATAAGACATTCATAGGTTTTTACATGTTAAGAAGCCCTGAGACACAGTTTCGTGAAAAGAAAAACCGCTGCCCCGGTACCGGGGTCTCTCGGGCTTAACAGGTTAATGCTTAATACTGCTTTACTTCTTTATTATATTAAATAGGTCAAAATGTATATTGCTGGACCTCTTTAGATTTCTTTACCTTCTCCATGCACCTTGGAAGTAGGTTACCCTGTTAAGCGCCATTCCCCCACGGGCGGGCTTCTTAACATTTAAAAACCTATTAATGTGTCATACCCACTTAACGGGAAGAAACGCAGCTATCAGACAATATTAACAATTTTTAGCAAAACGAAACATAAGGGTAATAACAAAGGCTCTGAATTAGCCCTGAGCTAACACACTTAGCACAGAACTCACGCTAAAATACCCTTATTACTCATCATATCTGCAACAAACAAGATATCGATTATCAAGCTGAGATTGCACAGATTCGACAGGTATTAGTATCATTACTGACCGATCCGAACTCACGACTCGAGAAGCGAAGACATCACACCACGTAGCATTAGGTAGCCAACACGGCAATATGTCTTACCTTTGTTGTTTTCTGATCAAAAGTTGTCTTCGATAATCCATCAGCAATAAATCTAGTTTTCAGTTTTCAGATTTCAGAGCGTAAAATAGGTTTCGCTTTGGGCAAACTGTGTTCGCATAGCTCTCATTTCTCAATGGTAACATATATGTGTGTATGTGGAAATTCCCCTTCGATTCTACTGGCTCTAACGGTTCAAAAGAGATGTCAATCATCAAAATTGACCAATGGGTTCCAGAGAAACGGCAAATACACCCATTTCCACCCAAATTACCCCAGAGGTGGGTTTTTCTTTGCTAAACCTCTCTAAAAAGGTCAAATGTCACTTGTTTTGCATCAATCTTGATACAGGGTACTTAATATATGTTATAGTTTGGATTCCCAAAGCTTTTAGTCTATATCCCATAGGGATGTAACCATACCAAAAACTCACGGTACGATAATATCGCGATTAAAAAGTCCACAGTACGATATTTATCGCGATATTGAAAAATAAAGAAAAACGATGTGAATTTTTGTTTTCTTTATTAAATAATAAATCGGATTTGTAAAGCATTTTAGTAGGATAGTAGTATTTTAAAGTGTCAACAATATAATAATCAGACCCTGCAATAGAATAAATCAAGTTTCACTTTAGTTTTTTAAGTAAAAAAAATCGAGACTTTTATTTACCGTGATATCGCGATATTCGATATATCGTTACATCCCTACTATCCCATCATTCAAGGGCGGTTTTTACTATAAGTAATGGTTTATTTTTGGACGGACACTATAATTTACATTTTTTTACTATGCTCAATCTGAATTTACTTTAAAATAAAAAAAATCTATATTGATTCTGACTTTTCTACATCCAACTCACAGGTTTCTCATTGCTTTGAGAAAAAAGATTATTAATGTACCCCTTTTATAAGGGAAGTTATTGTCATTTGTTCTGGGAATGTCATTTTCGAGCCTGAGACCTGAAAAACAGGCTCAGGGCTCAACAGGTTAAGTTGTGCCAGAAAGTTCCATTGTTCTTGTTGGCCAGCAGCCATTCCTTATGACAGGGTGTGGTTCAAATAATGCATTTGCATTTTTGTAGTCACAGACAGCCCTGTACATGTTTACTGTCACACCCTCTGTTCTGTCGTGTTCCCCTCTGCTACATTTCACTGACATTCAGTAACTTCCAAAAGCTTTTGACGGAGAACTCATATTCAAGCAGGCATTGCTGATATTATGTATAAATGCTTACAACATTAGCTGAAACATCTCATTATAATACAACATTGTTGATTCAGAAGAAGTTATCGTGTACATTTTACAAACAAAAAGCCCTCTCGCAAAACATTAATTTTGTGCAGCCAGTGGTTTTTCTCACCTTAACGGCTCATCTGACCAGATTTTGGCTGCTGGCCTTCTTTCCTGGAACATAAGAGGTTTCATGTAATTCTGAACAGAAATGTAACAGCACTTTTTCTTGGCAATACCAGTGAAATTAATACTGCACTTCGCGCTAAAAGTCCTACCTCTTGCGCTGTCTTCACCTGAGTAATCGACAACTCCTTTGCCTGAATGATCAGCCCTTCCATGTGACGTCACTTCCTGTGAAAGCAGGTTTCAAGTTCAGACAAGAACAAACTTGCCTACGCCTTCTTTTAATGTCCTTTATTTTATAGAATAGAAAGATTCATCAGGCATAGAAAGCATTACTCGATTACAACTGAGAACATGACTGCCACAAATACTGATGAAATCAAACTCGTAAAAAAATAAAACAATACAAGCTGAAGTGCCAGCATCAGGAATTACTTCAAAGCAGTTATTTGTAGTCAAGTAGAAAGTCATGGCTCTCACTGAAACTTGGCTGAGACCCAAAGAATATGTCAGCATACATGAAGCCACTCCTCCCAGTTCGTATCAAGTTTAGTCCTTAAAACTGTAATAAGTCATTATTGAAGGTGACTTCAATATTCATGTTGACGATGATATCAATAGCCTAAATACAAGGGTTCGACTTATAAACTGAGCTCTATGGAGGTCTTTAAAACTAACGTGCAAGCACTCAAAAACACACACACACACACACACACACACACACACCCCCACACACACACAGCAGCAGCCCTCTACTTGCTACAAACTTAAATATGAAAAGGTTCAACTCAGCGGCGTACCCACAGCCAATCAGCGCTTCATAGTGCAGAGCCGGGAAGCCCAGAAGGAAGTGCCACAAACTGCAGTTCATCTAGTGGCCGACAGGGGACTGATGCAAAAAGGAGCAATTCCCATAGACCCCCATGTTAAAATGCCCAACTTTACAGCAGAAATAAACATGTTTCTAGCCTGGATCCAATAAAACTTATTCTGGATATAGTTAGATTCCACCTTCATGACAATGGAATAGGGAGTGCATTTTTTTACCGTGAGTTTTTATAGTAAGTAAAGTAACTTTTGCCGTGAGTGAATGAAAGTATTATTTCTTCTTGAGGTCTGCAGTTTAGCGTGTACACATTTGCTGAATATGAAAACACTCAGTGTGTGCCCACTGTGCGACTGTCAAGGATAAACAACCTGTGCCCCCGATATATGTTGTATGTATTATTGCTACACAAACATTACATTGCAGTTTAACGGAGCGTCCACACTACAGCTCCAAAAAAAGCTTGGAGCTGGGCGTGTCTGAAGCTTGGGGATGTTATTCAAGCAACACAACCAACAACCAATCACATGAATCTCCCGCCCCCGACATACAAAGCAAAAACCCCCGGGGATTTTATGCGAGCAATATATATATATATATATAAACTCCCCAAACAGGCGAAAACCTACCAGTTTCACCCACTGTCTCTGCCACCTCCCTCCATGCCTGGTTCCTCCGGTTTGTATCCCGGTAGGTGAAGAGGGTCTGCTCATACAAAACCGGGTGATTGCTACGGCGATAATTAGTTTCTCCTCCATCTTTTTTTGAAATATAGAAATGAACGGCGGGATATCTCTCCCAGCTTAGACGCGGTTTGATTGGCTACGGCTTGAGCTGTCAGATTTTCCGAAACGGGATTTGATTGGCTGGCGCTGGCTACTCCAGCGTCTCCGGCGTCAGAAGTTGAACATTGTTCAACTTCTGTCGCCTCGAAAGTCCCTGCTAGAGAGCAGGGCCGTATCCAGGATTTCCTAAATACCGAGGTCCAACGATGCTAGGGGGGTTCGGGGGATACCCCCCGAGATTTTTGGGATTTTCATGATCTAGTTCTAGGTGCTTTTTAAGTCCTGTGGGGGGTCACACATTGGATAATATATTGATTTCAAACCATGTCAGTGGGCTGACAATGTCAGCATCAATTATTTTTGGAAGTGTAATGCATAAGAATCAGTTGATTGTTACTATTAATGATCTGGACATGGAGAAGAGGCTAAAATGATCATAAAACATTGTCAACATTCATTTTCCATGTCTCTCTCCTTTCCATAACCTGCAGCCTCTCTTCCATCTTCTTGAGTCTCTGTCTTCTTCCTGTTCATTACTCTCTCTGTCCTCTACTCTTTCTCTTTGTTCAATCTCTCCCTCGTTGTTCACTTTTTGCTCCTCCTCACTTGTCGCTCCTGCCAGTGAATTAAAAGCAATTCAGCAATTTAGTTCATTTCACTTGTTTGTTTGCATTCTTTTTTTATTTAAATCTGTTATATTTGATTCCCAAAAGAGAACAAAGATGTAAGCAAATTGTGTTTTATACAATTGTATGTTATTATCATAACCTGCAATATATGTATGTTTTAAAATTATGCCTATTGTAAATGAAGACCAAAGCTGAGCTTCGACTGACGTAGTCTTTTCATTATATCTGAGTCAATGTAAAAAGAAAACAATACAATGTTATATCTTCGATGTTTTACTCAAATTGAAATGAAAGAAAAGCATTACAACGTTTGTTAAAAGATAATCCTTCTGACATTGGATGAATGTAATTAACTGTAGCTCTCTAGCTAGTTTATTCACGCAATTTAAACCAAAGTATAGCCTATAGCTGCAATATAAGTTAGTGTGCATGTTGTCGGACGTCCACTGACTAACGTAGAGCGTTCACACAGGATCTGCTGGTCATATGATGTCCTGATGAGCAGAAACACAAGCAGCCCGCTGGACTCAGATCTCTAGATACTTCATCACTCCTCCGCTGCTCCGGTACAAGTCCGATCTGCGGTGGTTTGTTGATACATGTCGTCTTCTTCTGTTTGCTTTAATCGAGGCTACGTAGTTATGCAGCGCCCCCATGGTCAGTAAATGGAAGTACTACAAAGAACCCCATTTAGTGCAATTATTTCACAAGTATTGTTATATACACAGCTCGAAAAATATTACCGAGGTCCGGACCTCGGTGACCTCAATGGTAGATACGGCCATGCTAGAGAGCAGGGACTTTCGAGCGGCTCTTTTGTGAGAAAAGAGCTACATTTCTGATTGGCTGGAAGGATTGCAAACCACGCCCCGCAAAACTCCCAAAAAGTTTTGTGAAGCCGCCATTTTATTATCCTCGCATTAGCATTATTAGCATTAGCATTAGCCCAGCGCAGAAACGCAGAGAGTCTAACTTATGGCAACACAAAATAAAACATGGGAGTGGTGGAGATGAGGAGGTGCCGGCGTTCTGGCGATTTACTCGGAAGTCCCAGCAGCTTCTACTGAAGCCAGTCCATAACTCCGGGGACTTCCGGCCGGGGACTTTGGGCGGCAGTATACGCCGTGAAGTGGTTTGCGGCCTGCCAGTAAACCCAAAGCCTTAGGGACTTTTTCCAGTGTGAACGTGATCTGTACTTAGTTCATGCGAACTAAAGAGTTCACATGAACTAAGTTCACATGAACCTTTGTGGGAAAAAGTACCGCAGTGTGAATGCGCCTCTTGTCATCGTTGGAAAAGCTCCGTCTCTCCTGCACAATGATCTCATCGGATCCAAATATGGTCATTTGCTTTGTATCAGCAACCAATCGTGAAAGCACAAAAGGGTCTTAAACCAGGAAACGAAATCTCATTGGCTGGTGTCAATTTCTGACAACGTGATTCGTTCAGATGCATCACGTGGTGTGCTAAAACACTTCCTGGTTAGCTTTCCGCTCGAAATGTAAATCTCAAAATGGCAAAATAACGGCGAAAAAAACGTTCACAGAGAAGACAACAACAATTGTCACTTGCACGAAGCAAGGTTATACAAAACACAAATGACCCCGAACATGAAATACCTTCACGGAGTGCGTCGATGCGCACGCTGTCATCCAAAAAACAGAGGGTTTAGCTAGCGCCTCACTGCAATCTTTAAAGGTCGTTTTCTCAAAATGAGTTTTTTCTCCTACTCTGAGTCCGAAATGTCCACTTCAGTTGCACTTACATACACCAAACCTTCCAGTTATATTCCTATCAATATTATGAAGGCTTTTACAGAAGGGTTTGTTCATATATCATTCATAGCCTGAATTATATAAGATTGTATACCTAGAAACATGGCGAAAATTGATATTTTAGGGCTGTTGACAATATTTTCTGATTTATGGAGTGATAAAGAGAGATATCTAAAATCCCTTCGGTGAAAGCCTTAGAATGCTAAAATGAAACGAGAATTTTGAACCTGGCTTTATCCAAAGTTCAGATTTCGGTTCCTGAAATGTGTTAAAATATGCGCAAATGTAATGAGATAATGGATAATTTATATATATATTACTCTAGTTGTAGAGGTGGTGGGCTGAGGAGTAGGTGGTCCACTCTTTTTATTGGGTTGTTTGTTGGAGATACAAATCCAAAATCCTTTTTTGCGCCATTCTAGAAAGTTGTCACTCTGCAGTGTGTGTCGCGTCAATTACGTCACTCTCCCAAGACCTACGACCTAGATGACTCGGATTTTACTTATTTGGAAAATAAATTCTAGCCACCTGATATATACAAATATATACTATGACTATTATATGCTACTGTATACAGCTAATTTTATTTTAAGTAAAATCATAACTATTTTATGTAGTTTAATCATTTTTATTTAGGTGGTCACTCAGTTTTTCAAATGTACACCACTTGCCAACAGGGGGTGCTGCAGCACCCCCAGCACCCCTACTTCCCGCGGCTATGGATGGAGATGCCCATGGTCAGCACGCTCTCTATGGTTCCTCTGTAGAACGTGGTGAGGATGGGAGGGGGGAGCTGTGCAGGAAGTGTAGGCGCTGCTGTGCCTTCTTAAATAGTGATGTAGTGTGAGTGGACCAGGTCAGACTGCTTGTGATATGCACCCCCAGGAACTTGGTGCTGTCTGTAGTCTTCACTGCTGTGCCGTTGATGTGGAGTGGTGGGTGACAGTGCTTTTTGTTCCTGAAGTCGACAATGATCTCTTTTGTTTTATCGACATTCAGGATCAGGTTGTTGGTGTTACACCAGTCTGTCAGATGTTTCACCTCCTCCCTGTAGGCATGTTCGTTGTTGTCCCTGATGAGTCCCACCACTGTTGTATCGTCCGCGTACTTTATGATGTGGTTGGTACTGAACCTGGAGCATAAGCATAAGCGCCATCAATAAAAGTAGTAGTACCGTTAAAGCCTTAACGATACCCATCCCTATGTGGATGTCAGTTTTACACACATTCTGAGGCCGCCGTGCCTATGTTTTTGTTTTCACTGCTAATGTATGCTTATGTTCTATTAGTGCATTAAAAAAATCATTAAAATCATTAATGAAGTTTCAGCTCAGACCCCACGCTTAATATGTCTCCCCTTGGCCCACCTACATTTCTCCAGGCCCACCCACACAATAATTCCTGGCTACGCCACTGGTTCAACTACGCACACCACATAACACATCATCTCGGCTCGCGCAGCACGCTCACAGGCATAGATTGCGCAATAATGTATTGCGCACCTTGGAGGTGAAGTGCAGGCATATTGTCATTTAAGGGAATGCGTAGTTCTTTTGGAACACATGTGTTTCTTTTAGCCTATTTACCTCGTTAACGTAGTAATAATACTCATTACATTGACAAATTGCATTATTTGTAGGGATGTAACGATATATCGAATATGGCGATATCGCGGTAAATAAAAGTCTTAATACCGTCGTGAGACTGACAAAATCTACCGCGATTTTTTTTTTTTTAAACCATTATTCAACCAGATGGTCCCATTGAGATCATCGATCTCTTTTTCAAGGGAGACCTGTCCAACATGGCAGCAAGTAGGTTACAACATGAACATAAAACAACAGATAACACAAAAGGACATCGTATTTACAGGGCTACATGTACACACCTAGTAGGGATGCCAGAAACTGACCATGATCAAATTCGAAAATCGGACAGCCCTGGCGAATATTAATCGATTATTCGCCGCCCCCCTCCCCGCGGGAGAGAACAACGTTTTTTTGTAGCGACCCCATGGGGTCAAAAGGGACGGTGTTGGTTCCTTGGAGTTTTTCGGACTGTGTCACTCGAAAGAATGTTGCAATGAAGGCAACAGTTGGGACATGTTTGGGAGTTGGTTGCAGAGAAGGCAACCCAGAGCATGTTTACTCTAATGAGTGATGGACGGCCTGTTTGTGGATTTTATTTTGTTGTCTAACTTGTGCTGGTTCGCTATTTTGTTGTTGTTGCTGATATAAATAAAGTTTGTTTGGAGCTTAAACAACCGACTAAGCCATGTATCGAAGGGACGAATTGAACCCCGTCACATATGGTGTCAGAAGTGGGATGGCTAGTCGGAGGAAGCTGGGCGGCCTTTGCGGAGCGGCGAACGGGACTACGATCCCGGCGTCAGCAGCAGGAGGAGAGCGCGGCTGCCGGGTCGGAGCGGGCATGGGAGACGAGGATGAGGACGGGTCCTGGGTGGGCCCAGCGGCTCCTGCGGCCTCGGTGTCGGCCAGTGGACCAGGGCGAGAGGGGTTCCTGTTGGCGGAGCTTCGGGACCTACGGACTTCTCTTTCGGTTGGTGATCCGTATCTTCGGTCGGACTCCGATGGCCGGCCTGGTCGGCCGGCGCCTAGGTGGAGGCACTGTGCGGTGCGGAGATTCCACAGTGCCAGTGCGGTGAGGACATGCGAACTGTTTGTTGCGGTTTGGGACGCATTGCCAAAGCGTGGAGGTGGCTGTTTGTCTTTCCAGGTTGCCGCACATCGCCAACCTTGGGGAGGGAGAGGATAATGTGACGGAGCGGGTCACAGAGTGACTGACTCCGTCACTGACAGCCGACACACACACACACACCAAACATTTCCTGCTCTCTTCCCAAATGAACCATGCAATTTCTTATTTATTTTACTTTTGTTTAATTATGGGGAATGATTATGTTAAGAGGGGATTAATCTGTTTTATGTTTGGGTCGGATTTTTATGTTGAAATGTGGTTTTGAGCTAATTGTGTCACCTGTTGACGGTAAGCCTGTGGGAGGGGCTATGGGCTCATAAGGGACGGGTTTTTTTCGGACTGTGTCACTCTGAAGAATGTTGCAGTGAAGGCAACAGCTGGGACGTGTTCGGGGATTTGTTGCAGAGAAGGCAACAGCCAGAACACGTTTACTCTGAATGAGTGATGGACGGCCTGTTTTTGTCTTTTATTTTGTTTGTTTAAGGTATGCTGGTTCGTATATTTTGTGTTGCTGTTAAGAATAACGTTTTTTGGAGCGTAACCCAACCGACTAGGCCAGTGTTTGTGAACGGACAAATAGAGCCCCGTCATATATGGTGTCAGAAGTGGGAAGAGAGCAGGAAATGTTTGGTGTGTGTGTGGTGTGTGTGTGTGTGTCGACTGTCAGTGACGGAGTCAGTCACTCTGTGACCCGCTCCGTCACAATTTGCACTTGTCAGTTCGAAGTAGTTCCACGAGGAACTCTTCTTTGAACGTACCGCTTTGTTCATCTTTAGTTGTGTTGCTCTCACTGTTCTGTATATCGGCAATAAATTAATCGCACGTGTGACGGGGGCGGGGTCGGTGTATAGCTGCGCTGCTGGCTTCCTCCAAGTTTACAGTAAATCAAACTGGTGGTGTGACCAATGGCCATTTACAATTATTAATACTATTACTATTATTGGCATTAGTGTATATTTTGTTTGAAACTAAGCCAGGAAAAAAAAGAAAAACATAAATAATAATAAAAATATATATTTAAAAAATCGAATTACATTTTTTTATTTTCGATTATGGAGACTGTAACGAATATTCGAAAAATCGAATAATCGCTGGCATCCCTAATACCTAGAGACATTGACAAGTACCAACAGTATATTTATACCTCGCCCTGTCAATAAGCCTCACCTTCTTGGCAAAAACTGTATTGTTTTTGAAGTGGTGGAGAGACAATGCACAGTTTGACCCACTGCTATCACCCATGGCCAAAGCATATCTCTCTGTCCCAGCAACATCAGTACCAAGCGAGAGAGTTTTTTCCACAGCAGGGGATATGGTAAACGCCCAAACATCCCAGCTTCTACCGGGAAATGTGGACATGCTCATATTCCTAAAAGATAACCTTGATGATGCTGAGTGAGTGAGTTAGAGTTAAGTTACTTGAAAAACTAAAGTGAAACTTGATTTATTCTATTGCAGGGTCTGATTATTATATTGTTGACACTTTAAAATACTACTATCCTACTAAAATGCTGTACAAATCAGATGTATTATTTAATAAAGAAAAACAAATTAAAGTAAAAAAAAAATTATTATATTCACATTTTTTTCCTTTATTTTTCAATATCGCGATAAATATCGTACCGTGGACTTTTTAATCGCGATATTATCGTACCGTGAGTTTTTGGTATCGTTACATCCCTAATTATTTGGGATTAAAATAATGGTTGTTGGTAATGTATTAGCGACCCCCACAGATGTATGATTTCACTGCGTCCGTGGGAGCTCAAAGCTCAAAATTGGCTCCCAGATAACTCAAACCCTGGGCTTAACTGGACAAGTGACTTTCATTTAGGAGCAGTTGGGTTAAACACGATAACAAAGGGTTTAATACACAAAAAATGTTTGACGAATTATAACGGATGAGTGAGGGGGTACTTATAGAATGGCGACCAGCTCAAGGGGTACACGAGACAAAAAAGGTTGGGAACCACTGCCTTAATGGACACGGTGGTGGTGGGCAGCTACATGGGGATGCTGCGGATATTCTCCCCAAACGTCAACAAGACCAGCGAGGGAGGTCCGGCTGACGCCCTGCTGCTGGAGGTCCAGCTTAAAAACGCAATCATCCAGGTGGAAGTGGGCAAGTTGGTCTCGTAAGCAGACTGAAACTCAGGGAGAAGGCCATCAAAGGGTTAAAATAGATTGCCTTATGGTGGAATATAGGTTAATATAGTGTATATTTAGGTGATGAATGGAGAGAGTCTACTGGTAAAATGTAAGTGAATGATGTGCTTACTATGAGGTGCTCTCCATGGAGGATGGAACATGACATATATATATATAAAAACAACAACAAAATGAGATTATTAAATACGGATAAGGGAACAAATAGTATAATAATTGTTGGTATAAACAAATTACAGATTATAAGGTTAGTTTTTGGTGAATAGTATATTGTAGTATATCTGTAGTGGTATGTTGAAGGTGCTCTTCTGAGAGTATCCTCAAACAACCTTCAAATAGCAGCAACAATGGATCACTGAAGGACAAAAGAGAGCAGGCTGCAGAGAGAGGAAGAGCCTGTGTGTTTCAACCGTCCCAAGTAACGAACATTAAGGTAAGACGGGTTTGCCATCAGGATATCAAACATTATTCACAATTGTAAATGTATTATCTCGGCCTGGGTGTTGTAGTATTTGTTGTTGTCAGTCCCCTCAGGAGAGAAAGCTTCATGTTGTCTCCGTCCATATAGTCAGGTGTCAGCAAACACAACCAGCAACATGTGGTATAAAAGCACAACAAAATAAATTAATCTAAAACTAGATACATTAAAAACATGTGATAATAACAATAATAACATTCAGATCAGAATCAGAATACCTTTATTAGTCCCACAGAGGGGAAATGTACATTGTTACAGCAGAAAAGAGCCACAGACAGCTTAATGTTACCTCAAGCATGCATACAAAAGTATTAAAGATTAAAAAAACTGAAAAACGCAATCATGTGCTTCTTGGTATTGAATATCTTCCTACTCCATGGAAATGTTACTCACTGCAGTTTATTTAGACTAGGTTTATGAAGAAAACGTGTTATTACCGGGAACATGAGTGAAAAATAGTCACGTGAGATTAATTGAGTCGGGGTGATTAACGCAAAAATGTCGTCATTGAAAACTGTTCTTCGTGTTCTCCGTAGCCGTTCTTCTGACTGTTTCCAAAGAGTTGAGGGACAGAAATTGAACCTCATGCAGGATTACGGGGCTGAACGCACTGCCATTTGTTGAGAAGACGATATTCCCTCATGGACCTGGAAGATAAACAGGGAGAATACTCTTGTTATAGAACCAACGATCACTGAAAACAGAGATCTCTTAAAAAAGTTAACAAAAGTTCAATGTGATGTTCAGAGAGATATTTATATATTTATTTAAAATATATAATATGTAACATTTCCTTATTCAAATGTCAAAAAATGATTACCCTATGGTATTTAAACATTATTTGTGAGTTGTGTTCATCCAATACCTGTTCTTTCACACAAGTGAAAAGCTAGCATTAGGCTATAAAGGAACTGCATCACAGTCACATGGTTTAACATCACAGCCAATGAGGAGATGAGTTTCTCCGTGATCAGCGTGATGACGTTATTATGAATTTAGCCACTCGTTAGAACCGCCTGTTTAAAGACACTCTTTGAGCTTTATATTATTTAATAGTTAAACATTTATTTTCTTGCTGTTTTTGTGTATATTGAAGGTATTATTATTTAGTGTCGTTATTGCAGTGAGTTAAAGGCATTTTGAAGGCATGTTTGGGCACTGGGTGTAATTGTATATATTGGAGACAGGTGGTGGAGGGAGTAGAGCACTAGTAGGCTCATGGGCTGCGGTCCAATTGTCCGTTTAGTTTAGGAACCTTCCTAACGGAGTGAAATGACCCGGAAGAACCTCAGTGACCGCCATGATAAGAGCTGTTGGAATTATCTAGATGATAGGAAAGGAGGTTTGAAATGTCCTTTATAACCTCCTTTAGCTTAGGAAACACTGGACCTTCCTTTACGAAAGGAAAGGAGAACATGCTGCCCTAGCGGCCGTAACATTTACCTTGACTCAACATTGTGACGGAGAAATGATATCATGAAAGTTACGGTGCTTATCAAGCATTTTACTTGCCAAAGGGCTTTGTTTTGAACGTCAAACACTATGATAATCAAAAGGAGAAATATGAACGCTACTTTTTTACTGAAATGATCAAATAAAGTCAACATTTCATAGTGTTTACTGAGCTGTGTGGGGTTTTCTTAAACTTTAAACATGTTTTAATGGTGGTACACACAGTGGTAGATGTGAAGGACTAACACTAATATCTGTTCATACATTCATCATAGGTATTGGGATTCACGTGGATTAATACGTGTGGACCGGAGGGGGAGGAGCATAAGTTTCACTTCACTTTTCTATTTCAATTCCAACTTTGGTCATGAAGAATATGTTTCTCTGTTGTCCACGTTCACAAAGCATAAAACAACACCATCAGAGCACGGTGCAGAGTCTCTAGATGCGCTTACAGTAGTCCACCGTTCTTATTATACATCCATGTAGTCCGCTGGATACAAAACTGTAGTTTCCCCACAGACGCACATTTATGACGTCCGCTGGCGCATCATAAACACGTCGATAGTGAAAGTGCAGTCGGATTCTCAAAGCACCGCAGTCTCTTCTCCTAAGTCCTTTTGAATCCTCCTATCCAATATCCCTTAACCCCGTGACGTTCCACACAGAGGTCGAGGAATAGTGGATAGGAATAGTGGATAGGAATAGTGGATAGGAGCAGATTTTTTGATAATTCGACTTCAACCCTAGTTTTTTACCAGGGTGATACAAGCCACAAGGAAAGCCACAAAAAAGGGCTGAAGGAAAGGAATCGATAGGAAAGCTGTTCATTGTACTTTTGTTAATGATATTGGACCATGAAAATAAATGCACAAACGGAGATTCTTGTCTGAACTTGTATCAGTTCGTAAGATTCAATAACTGGTGCCTCAGCTGCAGTGTTATTTTAAGTTCATTATCTGTTTTATTTCTATATGTTTTTTTCCGCTTCAGACACATATAAACCTCAACATTCAGAAGTGTGGTATTTATTGGATATAAGTGTGTCTAACGTTAACATTTTTTAACATTTTGTTAATCACATTATTTCAGACGTCAAACCAAATACACATTTGACTTTAAGACGAAGGAACAGGAAGTGTCATTTCAGGGTTTTAGGATTTGTTCCTGTGGTCGCTCGCTGCCATCAGTGTGTGAGTAAGAAGTACAACATATAAGGCTGCTGTTATTTTGCAGCTTAAAGAATGAAGATATTGAAGTAACTGTTATTTTGTATATATTGATTGTTGTGTTTTATCTTAATGTGTGCATAGGTGTAAATGTGTTGATTGTATATATAGAGGATATACAGATTTATACATATTTGTATTTTGTATTCGGGATTGTTGGAAACGTTATTTCGATCTCTCTGTCTGTACAAACACACAGAAACATTGACATTAAAGTTGACGTTGAAAGAGAAAGTTGATTGGTCTGTTGGTATTTACACAGATTCGATTCAATCACTATATTTCATTTCCCTTTTCAAGGGATACTCTACGCATCCTTTGTTTGTATCAGACCTAAACGCAGTTCTTGAGCAAAACGTTTAAATCTGTTAAACTGTTTTATCTGTTTATTTTAACAATGTGATCGCATGATTCCTTCAGGTATTATTGCAGATCTGCTGTAAGCTAGCTAGCTGACCTTGTCCTTTCAGATATACTGAAAACACTTAACAATATGAAACAGACTCTGCCACCAACAGAGACAGCTTGCCAACTTTATAATGTTGACAAACTGTCATTATACTGTTCTATATCTTTATAATATCCACACTTTTTAGTGTCCGCGTTTCAGTTTTGTTTTAAGCTTCTTGCAGCGTTTCGTTAATGTAGGGCTTTTAGTAAACGCTGCGCATGTTTCCTCAAGTTAGTAAATATTTTCTAAATGCCGTGAATGTGTTGTCAAGTTGGTCAAGATGTTTCTTCATTTGCATGTGTTTTGGAACATTTGTGTTTTTATATTGCATTGTATTTGAAGCTTCAGCTTCTTTCTCCTAATGTAAGTGTTTTGGGCCGTTGTAGCAGGTTAGCCCTGTTAGCCACTCCATGTTAGCCATAAATGGGAGGCACAGGTTTCATCAAGTGATACATATATTACCTATGATTTGATTGCATGTACGAGAGTTTGGATATATCTGGAGATATGGGTTCAATACTCAAATTTCTTCTGTATCTTGGCTTTCATTGGCTAGCCATTGATCCTGCAGAGATGAACACAATCCAACAGTTACAGATCAAGTTAAAAGAAGTGTTTGTTCTTTGAGTTAGTCAGCTTCACAGTCCTGAGTGATCTAATGCTTTACATCACATCATATCTTCTCTGCAAACACTACGACTGACTGTCCACAGCTCTCAGCTGCATCAGAGAATTAACTAGGCATTAGTCCAGGAACTAAAAAACGTCAAAGGAAAAACAAACAGACTACCTTTGTAACTGTAACATCCCATGTGTCTGTTAATGAGTTGCAGCTGAGTGAAATGTGGCTTTGCATTGTCAGCTTGTATTATCTTGCTTGATAATAATGAAAGTAAAGAACCGCGAGATGAACAAAAGGAGGAACTGCAGATAAATGGTAACATCACTGATTTGTTGTGCTAAGCTAGGCTACGCCTGGAAGGTGGAACTGGAGAGATTCCCCAGTGAGAGGAACACATCCACCTCCCTGTGTTTAATACAATCCTGCTGAACCAGCAGAGAGTCGACTCCTTACTGACCCGAGTTTCTCCAGTCTGCAGTCTGGACTCTCCTGAAGATCTCTCAGCAGCTTCACGACTGAATCCTGCAGATCGTTGTTTCTCAGGTTCAGCTCTCTCAGATGGGAAGGGTTGGACTTCAGAGCTGAGGCCAGAGCAGCACAGCTGATCTCTGATAAACTGCAGGCCTCCAGTCTGAATAAAGAACACATGATGCAAGTTTAGAAAACAATGTTCCTTATTGAAATAATGAAAGTTCTAATCATCTGATTATAGCTGGAGAAGTAGAGAATGTAGAAGTTTATAAAGTGGACACTCCCGACAGGTTAAAAACAGTAAGTTCCAGAAAGAGAACATAGCTCTGATTAATATGAAAGACAACGTGCTTCACCTTCAATACAAAGTGGTGACTTCACATCTGAAGCTCTGCTCCTTCTACAATAACTCGTGATGTGCAGCCAGACAGATACAAACCCACAGAAACTGATTCAACTCAAGATCACAGAGTTCACAAAGATCACAAAGATGTCAGGAAGAATTTTAAAGAAATGTGATCAAAATAAATAGAGAATATTTATTTTAGGAATAGTGGAGACATAGATCACAGCATCTTCAGTTTAAACTATTCAGTCAGTTTGAGCATCTTGTAGCTTAATGCAAATGTTAGAAACAGCAACAACTGAAAATATTTGTTAGTGTTTGATAGTTTGAATAGAAATATTTAATTATTGTATTCATGTGTTTATAATGTCATTTATTTTAAAAAAACAGTCAGTATAAGCATCTTTTAGTTTCATAAAAATGTTGGAAGAAGCAAATACTGAATATAGTTTTATGTTTGATTGGAAATACTTATTAATTTTGACTAATTTGTCTTTTATATAATGCAGTAAAATAAAACTTGACGGAGGTTCAGAGTGAAATATGCAGAGTATAATTCTTATTGTAATATTTACATTTAAAGCTGAATATTATTCTGTCAATGAACTAAACCACAGAAGAAGAACATAGACTTCAGCATTAAGATGCTCAGTGAGGATCAGGATCATATCAGCCTGATGTCTGCAGCTCAGAGTCAACACAACTCTCACATATTAATCTCAGCACAGAAGTAAAAGATGGAGAACTGACTCTAGAGTCTCCAGTCTGCAGTCTGGACTCTCCAGAAGATCACTCAGCAGCTTCACTCCTGAATCCTGCAGCTCGTTGTCACTCAGGTCCAGATCTCTCAGATGGGAAGGGTTGGACTTCAGAGCTGAGATCAAAGCAACACAGCTGATCTCTGACAAACTGCAGAACCCCAGTCTGAATAAAGAACACATGATGCAAGTTTAGAAAACAATGTTCCTTATTGAAATAATTAAAGTTCTAATAATCTGATTATAGCTGGAGAAGTAGAGAATGTAGAAGTTTATAAAGTGGACACTCCCGACAGGTTAAAAACAGTAAGTTACAGAAAGAGAACAGAGCTCTGATTAATATTAAAGACAACGTGCTTCACCTTCAATACAAAGTGGTGACTTCACATCTGAAGCTCTGCTCCTTCTACACTAACTCGTGATGTGCAGCCAGACAGATACAAACCCACAGAAACTGATCCAACTCAAGATCACAGAGTTCACAAAGATCACAAAGATGTCAGGAAGAATTTTAAAGAAATGTGATCAAAATAAATAGAGAATATTTATTTTAGGAATAGTGGAGACATAGATCACAGCATCTTCAGTTTAAACTATTCAGTCAGTTTGAGCATCTTGTAGCTTAATGCAAATGTTAGAAACAGCAACAACTGAAAATATTTGTTAGTGTTTGATAGTTTTAATAGAAATATTTAACTATTGTATTCATGTGTTTATAATGTCATTTATTTATAAAAACATGATGGAGAATATAAGATGAATTCAGGTTTTTGAGAGGTTCAGAGTGAATTATGCAGAGTATGATTTGTCTTTAACATTGCTCTGCCACGGTCAATGAACTAAACCACAGAAGAAGAAAATAGACTTCAGCGTTAAGATGCTCAGTGAGGATCAGGATCATATCAGCCTGATGTCTGCAGCTCAGAGTCAACACAACTCTCACATATTAATCTCAGCACAGAAGTAAAAGATGGAGAACTGACCTGAGAGTCTCCAGTCTGCAGTCTGGACTCTCCAGAAGATCACTCAGCAGCTTCCCTCCTGAATCCTGCAGCTCGTTGCCACTCAGGTCCAGATCTCTCAGATGGGAAGGGTTGGACTTCAGAGCTGAGATCAGAGCAGCACAGCTGATCTCTGACAACCTGCAGTACCCCAGTCTGAATAAAGAACACATGATGCAAGTTTAGAAAACATTGTTCCTTATTGAAATAATTAAAGTTCTAATAATCTGATTATAGCTGGAGAAGTAGAGAATGTAGAAGTTTATAAAGTGGACACTCCCGACAGGTTAAAAACAGTAAGTTACAGAAAGAGAACATAGCTCTGATTAATATGAAAGACAACGTGCTTCACCTTCAATACAAAGTGGTGACTTCACATCTGAAGCTCTGCTCCTTCTACACTAACTCGTGATGTGCAGCCAGACAGATACAAACCCACAGAAACTGATTCAACCCAAGATCACAGAGTTCACAAAGATCACAAAGATGTCAGGAAGAATTTTAAAGAAATGTGATCAAAATAAATAGAGAATATTTATTTTAGGAATAGTGGAGACATAGATCACAGCATCTTCAGTTTAAACTATTCAGTCAGTTTGAGCATCTTGTAGCTTAATGCAAATGTTAGAAACAGCAACAACTGAAAATATTTGTTAGTGTTTGATAGTTTTAATAGAAATATTTAACTATTGTATTCATGTGTTTATAATGTCATTTATTTTAAAAAACATGATGGAGAATATAAGATGAATGTCAGGTGTTTGAGAGGTTCAGAGTGAATTATGCAGAGTATGATTTTTCTATAACATTGCTCTGCCACGGTCAATGAACTAAACCACAGAAGAAGAAAATAGACTTCAGCATTAAGATGCTCAGTGAGGATCAGGATCATATCAGCCTGATGTCTGCAGCTCAGAGTCAACACAACTCTCACATATTAATCTCAGCACAGAAGTAAAAGATGGAGAACTGACTTGAGAGTCTCCAGTCTGCAGTCTGGACTCTCCAGAAGATCACTCAGCAGCTTCACTCCTGAATCCTGCAGATCGCTGTAACTCAGGTCCAGATCTCTCAGATGGGAAGGGTTGGACTTCAGAGCTGAGATCAGAGCAGCACAGCTGATCTCTGACAACCTGCAGTACCCCAGTCTGAATAAAGAACACATGATGCATGTTTAGAAAACATTGTTCCTTATTGAAATAATGAAAGTTCTAATAATCTGATTATAGCTGGAGAAGTAGAGAATGTAGAAGTTTATAAAGTGGACACTCCCGACAGGTTAAAAACAGTAAGTTACAGAAAGAGAACATAGCTCTGATTAATATTAAAGACAACGTGCTTCACCTTCAATACAAAGTGGTGACTTCACATCTGAAGCTCTGCTCCTTCTACACTAACTCGTGATGTGCAGCCAGACAGATACAAACCCACAGAAACTGATCCAACTCAAGATCACAGAGTTCACAAAGATCAGAGTCTGAATAAATAACACACAATGTAAGTTCAGAGAACAATGGTCCTGCTTGAGGTAGTTCAAAGTTTCATCATCTGTTCAGACCTGGAGAGGGTTCAGAGGTCGATGTCAGAAATGATGTAGATACTTTTCTAAATGTAATCTATAAAAGTATCTGTAATAATGCATCAGAACATCCTCCTTCATCTCCCTCACAGCTCATCAGTGCTGACAGCATCTTCACTGAGTCATGGAGCACAGTGAGAGTCTGTGGAAGCTCAAACACTGTCCGTCACACATCTACTTTCTCTGCTTTCTGTTAGTCTTGTAAAATATTCAGCAATTTAGAAAGAAATGTGAACTTATTAAAATATCTTTGTACTCAGGCAAATTATGGAATTATAAATATATCAATTATAAATACTTTACAAAACCACATGAACTGCAGCCAGTGATCTGACCTCAGAGCCTTCAGTCTACAGTTTGGACTCTTCAGTCCAGAACTCAGCTGCTCCGCCGCCTCTGAATCCTGCAGACCGACTCTCATCTCCAGCTCTCTCAGATTGGAGGCCACGACTTCCCAGTCTAAGAATCCACTGTCAGGAATTCTGTTATAACACATATTACAGAATTAGTTTATATAAAAAAAGTGGAAACAATATATTGACTTCAAAACATGTTGAATATCATGATCTGATTACCACTGGATGGTTGAGTGTGATCTGATCCCATGTCTGTCACCTCTTTGCTAGCTACCTTCTAGACTAGAGTCAACATAAATCAGATATTACTCTGTGTCTAATTTAACGATAAAGAAACTGCAATCATTTCATAATAACTTTACTCCATTTTATGACATATGTACAATTATTCTGGATGTTGTGATCACATGTTGCTGTGATAAAACATCCTTCATATGTTTTTGACAAGGAAAATGAAGAGAAGAAAAAACTGTACCATTTTGAAATTATTAGAATAATTGTTTTAATTCAATTTTGCTCTCACAGAATGTGAAACAGCTAAAAGTTGAATAGTGTTTATTTGAAAAAACTGAAATCCTTATCTTCACTAATCTATAAAGTTAATCACATCTGGACTCAACACAGCCTTCCCTGCAGTTCCTCTCAGCTGGAATCAGTCTCCGTCGTCCCTCCTGTGATGTTTTGTACTTCTCCAACTCATCCAGAACCTCATCTGACATCTCCAGCCTGTAGGCAGAGCTGAGCAGTGTTCACACAAAGAGTCTCTTCTCTGATCTGTTCTCTGACGTCAGGAACTCTGTGATCTCCTGAAGTACCGAGTGGTCGTTCATCTCTGTCAGACAGTGGAAGATGTTGAGGCTCCTCTCGGGAGAGACTTCATCACTTCTCATCTCCTTCAGGTTGCTGATGGCTCTCTGGATGATTGCTGGACGTTTGTCTGTGCGACCCAGCAGGCCTCCTAAGAGTCTCTGGTTGGACTCCAGAGAGAGGCCGTGGAGGAAGCGGACAAACAGGTCCAGGTGGCCATTTCTACTTTTGAGTGATTTCATCATGGCGCTCTTCAGGAAGACATCCAGGGATGGGTAATCCTGATCACTGCTAAACATGTTGTTATAGTCTCCCTGCAGGAAGTCCTTCAGTACCTCTGTGTCTCTGTTGGTGTAACAGTGCAGCATGTAGACCTGCAGCCAGAAACTCCTGAATGCTCAGATGAACAAAGCAGTAGACAGTTTTCTTGAAGATCACACTCTCTCTTTTGAAGATCTCTGTACAAACTCCTGAGTGCACCAAGGCCTCTGTGACGTCAAGACCACAGCGCTCCAGGTCTTCTTGGTAGAACATGATGTCCCCTTTCTCCAGATGTTCAAACGCCAGCCTCCCCAGCTTCAGAAGAAGCTCCCTGTCAGCCTCCGTCAGCTGCTGTGGACTGCTCTCATGTCCCTCTTCATACTTCTGCTTCTTCCTCTTGGTCTGGACCAGCAGGAAGTGTGAGTACATGTCAGTGAGGGTCTTGGGCAGCTCTCCTCTCTGGTCTGTAGTCAACATGCGGTCCAGAACTGCAGCAGTGATCCAGCAGAAGACTGGGATCTGACACATGATGTGGAGGCTCCTGGAGCTCTTGATGTGAGAGATGATTCTGCTGGACCATTCTTCATCACTCGATCTCCTCCTGAAGTACACCTCCTTCTGGACGTCAGTGAAGCCTCGTACTTCTGTTACCCTGTCCACACACTCAGAAGGGATCTGATTGGCCGCTGCAGGTCTGGAAGTTATCCAGACGAGAGCCGAGGGAAGCAGCTTCCCCCTGATGAGGTTTGTCAGCAGCACGTCGACTGAGGACTGTTGAGAGACATCAGACACAACCTCATTGTTTTTGAAGTCCAGAGAAAGTCTGCTTTCATCCAGGCCGTCAAAGATGAACAGCACTTTGCAGACAGCCAGCTGCTCTGCTGTGACCTCATGTAAGGTTGGATGGAAATCATGGAGCAGTCTGAGAAGACTGTACTGCTCACCTTTGATCAGGTTCAGCTCCCTGAAGGAGAGCGGGATCACCAGACTGACATCTTGGTTTCCCAAACCCTCCGGCCCAGTCCAGAGTGAACTTCTGCACTGAGAAGGTTTTTCCAACTCCAGCGACTCCGTTGGTCAGGACCGCTCTGATGTGAGTCTGTTGGTCAGGTGAGGCTTTAAAGATGTCCTGGCACTTGATTGGAGTGTAATGGAGGGTATTTGTCTTGTAAGCTGCCTCAAGCTGCCTCACCTCATGTTGGGTGTTAACCTCTTTACTCTGTCCTTGTGTGATGTAGAGCTCAGTGAAGATCCTGTTGAGGCTGGTTTCACTTTTATCAGTTCCTTCAGTCACTTGTTCACATCTCCCCTTCAGACTGAGCCTATGTTCATCTAAAACCTCCTGCAGACCACGTTCTGCTGAAAGAAAAGGAAACGTGAGAATAATGAACATTTTGTAAATGAACTTATATTATGTACAACACAACAGGAAGAATCCTGTTTTCAGGCATGAAGACACCAGGAGACAGAGGTCAAGACTTACTTTGTACTGTTCTGGTCTGACTGGCTGTCTGCAGTCCAGCTCTGGTTCTGGATCTTTTCCCACACTGGGGACATGAGGAGTCTCCTGATGGAGGTTGTTGCTCCCAGTATGAGGTGATGCACTGTCTGCAGAACCAGTGTCCACAGCTGGTAGAGACTGGATCCTTCAGGACGTCCTGACACAGAGCACAGCTGGACAGCTGCTCCTCCACAGGAACATGACTTTTCCTCTTCCCTCTGTGGAGATGAACACATCCTTTAGAGCACATTACGGTGACTGATTGTTTAAGTTCTTTATCTGTAGATGATATTTCATCCTGATAACTGTTCCCCAAGTGGTAGATATTTAGTTATTCATATCATTATGAAAGAAAACGCCCTTCTGTCTGTAACATCATCCGCCTACAGCATGTTCACTGTACCTCACAAGTTGTACTACGGCTAAATTAAACTGGTTTATGTAATAACTCCATAATGATTCCAATTTGTAAAAGCAGTTAACACTTTGTCAGGTCTGTCCACATGGAAAGCAAATCACTTTGAAAATGCTAGTTAATGAATGGGGATTAGATTGAGTGGAGTGAGACTTAGCTAACATTGTGGCTGCTCCATTAATAGTCAAACTAACAATCAATGGTTGATACACACATGTTTAACTTAAATTCAATATGAAGTACTGTAGAACTCTAGGTGCCGATATTCTATACTGAGCTCTGCTGAATTTCTATACTATGGGCTACTGCACTCATGTAATTATTAAAGAAAAGTGTAAAATGATCAGATGGCCTATATATAGATGTATACAGTATATATATATATATATATATATATATATATATATATATATATATATATATGTTTGTCAGGTCAGTTCACAGTAGAAACAGACTCTTACTTTGTGTCTGGGGGTCCAGGTTCATTACTGAAGTATATAAGTTCATCTTTGGACCAGTCACTCTTCATAGACAGACAGCTGGAGAATGGAGACTCTTCTCCCCGTCTGTGGAAACAACAAATGTTTAAAACACATCAATAGTTCTTGTAAAAAGCAGCGTTTGATTTCAGTTTTGATTTTCTTTCCCCTTTTAAAGATTTTCGTTTTTACTCTAAACTTTATGTCTTAACAATTGGGTTTTTGGGTTTCTGTTGTTGCAATTCTTTGAGAGTGAAAAGTTCTACATGTTCCAAGTGAATTTACTTAACCAAACACAAAGTCCTACATGTCGAGTGTGAGAATGATTTCACTGTTGCAGTTTATTTACTACCGCTGATGATGCCAAGGAGAACAGCGTCACAGGCGTGCAAAGTGTGGACCCAAAAGCACAGATGCAGACACAGCTTTGAAGCACAAAAGAGTCTTTACTTGAGTTACTGATAAAAGATACAATAATGCTATGATTCCAAAAACACAGGATCAGCAGATCCAGAAAAGACATACAATAAATATCTACCTGAAGCTTACCGATCAATAACTAGAAAAATACTTAATAACTACTACCTGATCTTACCTTACTATAACTATGAACGTGGACTATGACTATTACTTTAACTGGACCATGATTTACGAAAACGCTGGAGAGCTCGGCACAACACACAAGACACTCTGGCAACGAGACGGTGAATAGCTGGGCCTACATATACTGACATCACCTGGTGCAGACAATAATGACCTGACAAACAATCACCAGGGTGGGAAACAGAGGAAGACAGACTATCAAATAAAACCCCGGAACTAAACTAAACATATAACATGAACGTGACTAAGACTGAAACTTGACAAACATTTAACAAAGTTGACGACGCACAACAAACAGCAAGATTCAATCAAACTTCTACAGTGTACTTTAATGCGTTTCATTACTGTAATCTACTACGATTATTACAGCACTGTGTTTCTCTACCGTAACTGTAATACTCTGACAGAATATGTGGATAAGCAATGCTTTTTATGATTGGTCCACGTGATGTCATAGTAACAATATGCGTCATCAGCCAGACAGACAGTCAGACATTCAAACAATGTGTGAAGTTCACCTTCCTTCAAGACATAAGCCTGTTTGTCTGGTTTATTAATACATACTGAGTATTGGCACGTTGTCGTCTGGAGTATTAATTGTACACATAGTACAAGAACAAGACAGTTACCTACTGTGTGCGCTTTACAGTGTTTCATTACTGAACTCTACTGTAGAAGTTTACTGTATTCTACTGTACTGTAATCTACTTCACTCGTATAATTATAAAACTATATTTTAAATTGTCAGATAGCATTCAAACTAAATCCTCTTCAGGTCTGATCACAGGAGAAACAGACTCTTAGGTCGCGTTCACGCCAGCCTGGTTTTGTCCGGTTGAATCGAACCCTGGTGCGTTTAACCCCCTTGGTGTGCGGTTTGTTTGGTCGGTGTGAACACAGTCCGAGACCTCTGATGTGAACTAAACAAACGGACTCTGGTCCACTAAAACAGGCGGTCTCGGAGCGCTTGCTCGTGAACTCTGGAGCGGTTCATCGCTGGTGTGAACGCAGTCCGCACCAAAACACAGGAAGCGTAGTATTTACGAGTCACAAGAACGCAGATGTCTTCAAAATCTTTAGTGAAAGGTGAAGCAGAATGAAATGTTGAACGGTGTCGTGTAAAGCAAAAATGCTCCGTCAACTATACATATTTTTTTAACGCACGTCGTCTGATTGTATAATCATATGCGCCGTCCGCTAGAGTCAGTTGATATGCTCTCCAGATCAGATAGATAGATAGATAGATAGATGGATGGATGGGATGGATAGATGATAGATAGATAGAT